>NC_041386.1:200873134-200914095 GCF_002162155.2 Triticum dicoccoides
GATCCAAATATAATATCAAAGCTCGCGATACATAAAGATTGTATCACCTCAAGAACACGAGAGAGAGAGAGAGAGAGAGAGATCAAACACATAGCTACTGGTACATACCCTCAGCCCCGAGGGAGAACTACTCCCTCCTCGTCATGGCCACCGGAGAGGGATTCCCCCTCCGGCAGGGTGCCAGAACGGGTCTAGATAGGTTTTCGGAAGCTACGGAGGCTTCTGGCGGCGGAACTCCCGATCTATTCTGCTCCTCGATAGTTTTAGGGTACGTGCGTATATATGGGTGAAAGAGATACGTCAGGGGAGCCACGAGGGGCCCCTGAGGGTGGAGGGCGCACCCTAGGGGGTGGGCGCGCCCCCTGCCTCATGGCTCCCTCATTCCTTTCCTGACGTGCACTCCAAGTTTTTCCGGTAGCTTTCCTTCCAAAAATAACTTCCCCGATAGGTTTCATTCCGTTTCGACTCCATTTGATATTCCTTTTCTTCAGAACACTGAAATAGGCAAAAAACAGCAATTTTGGGCTGGGCCTCCGGTTAATAGGTTAGTCCCAAAAATAATATAAAAGTGAATAATAAAGCCCAATATTGTCCAAAACAATACATAATATAGCATGGAGCAAGCAAAAATTATAGATACGTTGGAGATGTATCAAGCATCCCCAAGCTTAATTCATGCTCGTCCTCGAGTAGGTAAATGATAAAAACAGATTTTTTGATGCAGAGTGCTACTTGGCATAATTTCAATGTAATTCTTCTTAATTGTTGTATGAATATTCAGATCCATAAGATTCAAGACAAAAGTTCATATTGACATAAAAATAATAATACTTCAAGCATACTAACTAAGCAATTATGTCTTCTCAAAATAACATGGCCAAAGAAAGTTATCCCTACAAAATCATATAGTCTGGCTATGCTCCATCTTCACCACAGAACATATTTAAATCATGCACAACCCCGATGACAAGCCAAGCAATTGTTTCATACTTTTGATGTTCTTAAACCTTTTCAATCTTCACGCAATACATGAGCGTGAGCCATGGACATAGCACTATAGGTGGAATAGAATGGTGGTTGTGGAGAAGACAAAAGGAGAAGATAGTCTCACGTCAACTAGACGTATCAACGGGCTATGGATATGCCCATTAATAGATATCAATGTGAGTGAGTAGGGATTGCCATGCAACGGATGCACTAGAGCTATAAATGTATGTAAGGTCAACAAAAGAAACTAGTGGGTGTGCATCCAACTCGCATGTTCACGAAGACCTAGGGCATTTTGAGGAAGCCCATCATTGGAATATACAAGCCAAGTTCTATAATGAAAATTCCCCACTAGTATATGAAAGTGACAAAACAAGAGACTCTCTATCATGAAGATCATGGTGCTACTTTGAAGCACAAGTGTGGTAAAAGGATAGTAGCATTGCCCCTTCTCTCTTTTTCTCTCATTTATTTATTATTATTATTTTTATTTGGGTCGTTTCTCTTTTTTTATGGCCTCTTTTCTCTTTTTTTATTTGGGCTTCTTTGGCCTCTCTTTTTTCGTCCGGAGTCTCATCCTGACTTGTGGGGGAATCATAGTCTCCATCATCCTTTCCTCACTGTGCCAATGCTCTAATAATGAGGATCATCACACTTTTATTTACTTACAACTCAAGAATTACAAATCGATACTTAGAACAAGATGTGACTCTATATGAATGCCTTCGGCGGTGTACCGGGACGTGCAATGATGCATGAGTGACATGTATGAAAGAATTATGAACGGTGGCTTTGCCACAAATACAATGTCAACTGCATGATCATGCAAAGCAATATGACAATGATGGAGCGTGTCATAATAAACGGAATGGTGGAAGGTTGCATGGCAATATATCTCGGAATGGCTATGGAAATGCCATGATAGGTAGGTACGGTGGCTGTTTTGAGGAAGGTATATGGTTGGTTTATGGTACCGGCGAAGGTTGTGCGGTACTAGAGAGGCTAGCAATGGTGGAAGGGTGAGAGTGCGTATAATCCATGGAGTCAATGTTAGTCATAAATAACTCACATACTTATTGCAAAAATCTATTAGTTATCGAAACAAAGTACTGCGTGCATGCTCCTAGGGGGATAGATTGGTAGGAAAAGACCATCGCTCGTCCCCGACCGCCACTCATAAGGAGGACAATCAATAAATAAATCATGCTCCGACTTCATCACATAACGGTTCACCATACGTGCATGCTATGGGAATCACAAACTTCAACACAAGTATTTCTCAAATTCACAACTACTCAACTAGCATGACTCTAATATCACCATCTCCATATCTCAAAACAATCATAAAGCATCAAACTTCTCTTAGTATTCAATACTCTATATGAAAGTTTTTACTATTCTTGGATGCCTAGCATATTAGGATTATTTAAGAAAATTACCATGCTATTTAAAACTCTCAAAATGATATACGTGAAGCATGATAGTTCATCTATTTCTATAATACCACCACCGTGCTCTAAAAAGATATAAGTGAAGCACTAGAGAAAACGACAAACTACTCCGAAAGATATAAGTGAAGATCAATGAGTAGTCGAATAATTATGCAACTATGTGAAGTCTCTCTAACATTTAAGATTTTAAGATATTGGTATTTTATTCAAACATCAAGCAAAACATAATGAAATAAAATGACGCTCCAAGCAAAACACATATCATGTGGCGAATAAAAATATAGCTCCAAGTAAAGTTACCGATGAATGAAGACGAAAGAGGGGTTGCCTTCCGGGGCATCCCCAAGCTTAGGCTTTTGGTTGTCCTTGAATATTACCTTGGGGTGCCTTGGGCATCCCCAAGCTTAGGCTCTTGTCACTCCTTATTCCATAGTCCATCGAATCTTTACCCAAAACTTGAAAACTTCACAACACAAAACTTAACAGAAAACTCGTAAGCTCCGTTAGTATAAGAAAGTAAATCACCACTTCAAGGTACTGTAATAAACTCATTCTTTATTTATATTGGTGTTAAACCTAATGTATTCCAACTTCTCTATGGTTTATAAACTATTTTACTAGCCATAGATTCATCAAAATAAGTAAACAACACATGAAAAACAGAATCTGTCAAAAACAGAACAGTCTGTAGTAATCTGAATCAAACTTATACTTATGGAACTCATAAAATTCTCAAATAAATTGCTGGACCTGAGGAATTTATCTATTAATCATATTCAAAAATAATTAACTAAATATCACTCTCAAAATAAAAATGGCAGCAATTCTCGTGAGCGCTAAAGTTTCTGTTTTTTACAGCATGATCAACAAGACTTCTCCCAAGTCTTCCCAAAGGTTCTACTTGGCACAAACACTAATTAAAAGCATAAAACTACATCTAATCAGAGGCTAGATGAATTATTTATTACTAAACAGGAGCAAAAATCAAGGAATAAAAATAAAATTGGGTTGCCTCCCAACAAGCGCTATCGTTTAATGCCCCTAGCTAGGCATGATGATTTCAATGATGCTCACATAAATGATAAGAATTGAAACATAAAGAGAGCATCATGAAGAATATGACTAGCACATTTAAGTCTAACCCACTTCCTATGCATAGGGATTTTGTGAGCAAACAACTTTTGGGAATAAGAATCAACTTGCATAGGAAGGTAAAACAAGCATAACTTCAAAACTTTAAGCACATAGAGAGGAAACTTGATATTATTGCAATTCCTACAAGCATATATTCCTCCATCATAATAATTTTCAGTAGCATCATGAATGAATTCAACAATATAACCAGCATCTAAAGCATTCTTTTCATGATCTACAAGCATAGAAAATTTACTACTCTCCACATAAGCAAAATTCTTCTCATTCGGGATAGTGGGAGTATCATAAGAGACTCGAATACTATAAATTGTTTCCACATTAAAAGAGTAATGTTCAGAAAATGGGTAACCATAATCATGAAAAAATTTATAAATATAATCACTACTTTTTATATCATAAGTATCATCACAATAATCATCATAGGTAGGAGGCATGCTATCATCATTATAAATTTGCATATCAAAACTTGGGAGACTAAAAATATCGTCATTAAACATAGCTTCCCCAAGCTTAGGACAAACATTAATTGCAGCAAATATATTCTCAAAAACATCATCATCATCAAACATAGCATCCCCAAGCTTGGGCCTTTTCATATCATAAGCATAATCACTCTCATCATTAATAGTATGGATAGCACCAATAGTATAGCAATTATCATATTCTTCCAAGCAAGTGCCTAAAAGATTTTCAAGATCATAAGAAGTATCATTATCTTCCACAATTATATTTTCATGAGGCATAACAGTAATATGAGCAACATTATTTGGGAGATATATCTTTTTACCTCTCTTCCTTTTTTCTTTTCTTCTTCTTCACCACATCATGTGTGGGTTCAATCCTCTTTTTGGAGCTCCTAATTAATGAGATTGGTTGAATAGGAGGCTCCTCATCGTTACTGATTCATCATAAGAAATAATAGAAGGGTATTGGGAAGCCTCTTCCCTTTCATTAGTATTCTCTTCATCCTCTATTTGTTTTGTTTTCTTTATGTAATTGGCAATATAAGGATTTTCAATGCAATTCACCGCACAATACATATAAATTTCCTCTAGATCAAAACCAAGAAGTTTATAACGGGCAAATTCTGGAATATCCTTAGTTATACGTTTCATTTCTTCATAACCCAAGAGCAAACTAAGTTCATTATGATGTTCAAGGGAAATCAAGTCATCACAATTCTTGGACACGATACAATCATGAAACAATTTGCATTGGGTACTGAAATGATCATGTTCATTGCAAAGCTCACAAGTATGGCCAAGATAATTTAAATTTTCAGCACATTCATCTAGCCTTTCTTGCAACAATTTAGTTTCTAAGTACTTATGCCTCTTGCAATATCTATCTTCCCTACTTGGTGTGTACTTACAAACCCAATGTACTCCACAAAAATTGACATGTTTATAGGAGACATTTTCATCATAACTAGTGCAATCATCATTAGTATCATGGATATTCAAAGAATTCATACTAACAACATTGCAATCATGCTCATCATTCAAATATTTAGTGCCAAACATTTTATAGATTTCTTCTTCTAGCACTTGAGTACAATTATCCTTTCCATCATACTCATGAAAGATATTAAAAAGGTGAAGCATATGAGACAAACTCAATTCCATTTTTTATAGTTTTATTTTACAAACTAAACTAGTGATAAAACAAGAACTAAAAGACTCGATTGCAATATCTAAAGATATACCTCCAAGCGCTAACCTCCCCGGAAACGGCGCCAGAAATGATCTTGATGTCTACTACACAACCTTCTTCTTGTAGACGTTGTTGGGCCTCCAAGTGCAGAGGTTTGTAGGACAGTAGCAAATTTCCCTCAAGTGGATGACCTAAGGTTTATCAATCCGTAGGAGGCGTAGGATGAAGATGGTCTCTCTCAAGCAACCCTGCAACCAAATAAGAAAGAGTCTCTTGTGTCTCCAACACACCTAATACAATGGTAAATTGTATAGGTGCACTAGTTCGGCGAAGAGATGGTAATACAAGTGGTATATGGATAGTAGATAAAGGTTTTTGTAATCTAAAAATATAAAAACAGCAAGGTAATCAATGATAAAAGTGAGCGTAAATGGTATTTTAATACTAGGAAACAAGGCCTAGGGTTCCTACTTTCGCTAGTGAAAGTTCTTTCAACAATAATAACATAATTGGATCACATAACTATCCCTCAACATGCAACAAAGAGTCACTCCAAAGTCACTAATAGTGGAGAACAAACGAAGAGATTATGGTAGGGTACAAAACCACCTCAAAGTTATTCTTTCCAATCAATCCGTTGGGCTATTCCTATAAGTGTCACCAACAGCCCTAGAGTTCGTACTACAATAACACCTTAAGACACAAATCAACCAAAACTCTAATGTCACCTAGATACTCCAATGTCACCTCAAGTATCCGTGGGTATGATTATATGATATGCATCACACAATCTCAGATTCATCTATTCAACCAACACATAGAACCTCAAAGAGTGCCCCAAAGTTTCTACCGGAGAATCACGACGAAAACGTGTGCCAACCCCTATGCATAGGTTCATGGGCGGAACCCGCAAGTTGATCACCAAAACATAAATCAAGTGAGTCACGTGATATCCCATTGTCACCACAGATACGCACGACAAGACATACACAAGTGTTCACAAATCTTTAAAGACTCAATCCAATGAGATTACTTCAAAGGGAAAACTCAATTCGTTACAAGAGAGTAGAGGGGGGAAGAAACATCATAGGATCCAAATATAATAGCAAAGCTCGCGATACATCAAGATCGTATCACCTCAAGAACACGAGAGAGAGAGAGAGAGAGAGATCAAACACATAGCTACTGGTACATACCCTCAGCCCCGAGGGAGAACTACTCCCTCCTCGTCATGGAGAGCACTGGGATGATGAAGATGGCCACCGGAGAGGGATTCCCCCCTCCGGCAGGGTGCCGAAATGGGTCTAGATTGGTTTTCGGTGGTTACGAAGGCTTCTGGCGGCGGAACTCCCAATCTATTCTGCTCCTCGATAGTTTTAGGGTACGTGGGTATATATGGGTGAAAGAGATATGTCAGGGGAGCCACGAGGGGCCCACGAGGGTGGAGGGCACGCCCCCCTGCCTCGTGGCTCCCTCGTTCCTTTCCTGACGTGCACTCCAAGTTTTTCCGGTAGCTTTCCTTCCAAAAATAACTTCTCCAGTTGGTTTCATTCTGTTTCGACTCCGTTTGATATTCCTTTTCTTCGAAACACTGAAATAGGCAAAAAAGCAGCAATTCTGGGTTGGGCCTCCGGTTAATAGGTTAGTCCCAAAAATAATATAAAACTGAATAATAAAGCCCAATATTGTCCAAAACAGTAGATAATATAGCATGGAGCAATCAAAAATTATAGATACGTTGGAGACGTATTAGTGATCTACTCCTAGATCACTATTGTACTCCCTTGCCAAAATCATGCTAAGGTATACAATAGGTCTAGTACACGGCATAGCATACTTTATAGAACCTATGACTGAGGCATAGGGAATGAACTTTCATTCTCTTTTTATTTTCTGCCATGGCCGGGTTTTGAGTCTTTACTCAACTTCACACCTTGCAACACAGGCAAGAACTCCTTCTTTGACTGTTCCATTTTGAACTACTTCAAAAACTTGTCAAGGTATGTACTCATTGAAAAATTTATCAAGCATCTTGATCTATCTCTAAAGATCTTGATGCCCAATATATAAGTAGCTTCACTGAGGTCTTTCATTGAAAACTACTTTCAAACACTCCTTTATGCTTTCTAGAAAATTCTACATCATTTCCAATCAACAATATGTCATTGACATATACTTATCAGAAAGGCCGTAGTGCTCCCACTCACTTTCTTGTAAATACATGCTTCTCCAAAAGTCTGTATAAAACCATATGCTTTGATCACACTATCAAAGCGTATATTCCGACTCCGAGATGCTTGCACCAGTCCATAAATGGATTGCTGGAGCTTGCACACTTTGTTAGCACCCTTTGGATCGACAAAACCTTCCGGTTGCATAATATACAACTCTTCTTTAAGATATCCATTAAGGAATGTAGTTTGGACATCCATTTGCCAAATTTCATAATCATAAAATGCGGCAATTTCTAACATGATTCGAACAGACTTTTAAGCATTGATACAAGTGAGAAAATCTCATCGTAGTCAACACCTTGAACTTGTCGAAAACCTTTTGCAACAATTCGAGCTTTGTAGATAGTGACACTACTATCAGCGTCCGTCTTCCTCTTAAAGATCCATTTATTTTGAATGGCTCACCGATCATCGGGCAAGTCAATCAAAGTCCATACTTTGTTCTCATACATGGATCCCATCTCAAATTTCATGGCCTTAAGCCATTTTGCGGAATCTGGGCTCATCATCGCTTCCTCATAGTTCATAGGTTCATCATGGTCAAGTAACATGACCTCGAGAACAGGTTTACCGTACCACTCTGGTGCAGATCTTACTCTGGTTGACCTACGAGGTTTGGTAGTAACTTGACCATAAGTTTCATGATCATCATCGTTAGCTTCCTCACTAATTGGTGTAGGAATCACTGGAACTGATTTCTGTGATGAACTACTTTCTAATAAGGGAGAAGGTACAGTTAAATCATCAAGTTCTACTTTCCTCCCACTCACTTCTTTCGAGAGAAACTCCTTCTCTAGAAAGGATCCATTCTTAGCAACGAATATATTGCCTTCGGATCTGTGATAGAAGGTGTACCCAATAGTCTCCTTTCAGTACCTATGAAGATACATTTCTCCGATTTGGGTTTGAGCTTATCAGGTTGAAGCTTTTTCACATAAGCATCGTAGCCCCAAACTTTAAGAAGCGACAACTTGGGTTTCTCGCCAAACCACAGTTCATATGGTGTTGTCTCAACGGATTTTGACGGTGCCTTATTTAATGTGAATGCACTTGTCTCTAATGCATAACCCCAAAACGATAGTGGTAAATCAGTAAGAGACATCATAGATCGCACCATATCTAATAAAGTACGGTTACAGTGTTCGGACACACCATTATGTTGTGGTGTTCCAAGTGGCGTGAGTTGTGAAACTATGTCAGGACCCCGATTCCAAGTCACATCGATCTAGCCGGTAACACCTCATATCACATTACGGCCTCACGCACGGTATCCCACGGGTGTCGCCTTACCATGGCCCGGGACCGTTTGCGCCTTTTGGCACACGTATATGATAGTGTCGCTAGCATCCATATGACAAAGAACCCGGGCCGACCTGGCTAGTCGTGAACCCAAAGCGGCACAGACCTATGGAGACAGGCATACATGAATCACATCGAGCATGTCGGTGATCAGCGAGTGAATTCGGGCTGTAGCACTGGGCTAACAGGACTCCGGATGTCACTGCGAGACATTTCCCCGAAGGGAAAGACATAGGAACGAAGTGAAACACATGCTGGCCAGTCAAGTGTCCTGAACAGTAGTGCTGGGCTAGCAGGACTCCGGTGAACCGGGCTGTAGCGGACTACTATCGCTCAGGAAGCACTAGACTACATTTCCCCATATGAGAGGCTGCGAAGGATAAACAACTAGATTGTCGGATCCCGCTCATACCGAGCATTTCAATCATACACACAATATGCCCGATATGAGTGCATACAACATGGCATCACAACAAAACTCTACAACTCAAGTACTTTATTTAAAGGCTCCAGAGAGCCATACATAACATGTTCATACAGGTAGGGGTCACATGACCCGACACTCAAGTCATACAAGCATATAAGCACAAGCGGAAGTAAATAGTCAGAGTACAGACACTAGAAAGCAAGAAGGCTTCCGAAGCCTGTCTATCTACATAGGGCCCTCCATGGCCAGGATCACCACCTAGGTGACTAGTCACTCGTCGACATCAAGTTCTACGTAGAACCCATCGGAGGGGGCGGTGTTGTCGTCTGAAAACAGTAAATAAGCAAACATGAGTATAAAGGTACTCAGCAAGTCTTACAACAGAACCTACTATACATGCTCATTCTCAAGAAGGTGGTGGAGTTATTGCAGCAAGCCATCTTTGACTCTTGGCTAAGCTATCCTACGAGACTCCACTAGTAAAAATAGTTTTCGCACACGAGTCCACTACTCACCAACACAATACTCCACCGGGGATCCTCCCTCGTCATCCTACGAGGGGCCATCCTCGATACTCACACTTATCTTGAGTCTTTTACTAGTAACCATTAACTTGTCTATGAACTGTATAGGCAACCAAGTAGTCCATTACTGTGGATGCGGCTATTCGAATAGTTTTATACCCTGCAGGGGTGTACTTCGTCACACATGTTTCCACCACTTAGCGTCTGCACACGACATGTGCTCGACAGACTTCAAGTGAAAACCGACGTGGTTGTAGACCACGACCTGACTAACCTCACAAGTCTCTAGCCCAGGTTTATCGCCTATTCAGGTTCCATTCACAAGGAAATCCGGCCGGGGTGTCCTCAACGGCCCCAAACGATGTGTACAGGGTCCTGAGACGCCGAACGGGCGCCCGGCAAAGCCGGCCACAGTGTATCTACCGCATCATAGCCCACCCCTAGGGTCAGCGCTACGCACGGCCGCCAACACATAACTTACAAACACCAGAAACTAGTTGCAACTCCTGGACAGAGGGCGAGAGGGGTCAGTAAGTCGAGCGGGGTCATATTTCAGGGCCCAATGTGTGGCAGTAGCTGAATCTTAAATCACGCATATAGATCTCAGTTCTTATGGACGGCCTCAATGAAACAACCCACCATGTACTCCTACATAGCCTCTCATCGATACCTTTACCAAAACATGTTCAACACATCCCTCACATTACCGACATAATCATTTCACTCTAGCCCATCACCCAGATGAACCAGACCTGACACAACTCTAAGCATAGCAGGCATAGCAAGGTAGGAATCACATACATGGCTCAATCAACTCCTACACATGCTAGTGGGTTTTATCTAGTTACTGTGGCAATGACAGGTCATGCAGAGGATAAGGGTTCAACTACTATAGCACACAGCAGTTTGAATCGCGTTGTCTTAATGCAGTAAACAAGAGCAGAAGCAAGAACATGGGTTTGTGTCAGAATGATCAATGGGTTGCTTGCCTGTTGTAGTGGTAGTAGGCTACTGCCCTTCAGACGGACACTCGGGGTTATCCTCGGAGGAAGAACCTACCACAAAAGACACACCGAACATAATCAACACATGACAATATGCAACAATATGATGCATGCTATGACATGGAAAAATGAATGTGTCTTGGCCTAATGCAAGCTAAAACAGAAAGGAATGAACCCATTTGAATCAAAGATTCAAATGATAGTTCATTTATCTTAGCCTTATTAGTGCATTATCTTATTTTTCTTAAACAGCAAGGTTATCTTGTTTTGTCATGCATGAAACCATTACAGATGGATAGATTGAATTTTTCTGATCATTTTTCATATATAAATCTTTGCATTTGGAGCTATGGTTGATTTTCTATGATTTTTAGAAGTTTTGGCTATTTTCTAGAATTTCCTATTAAAGAATAAATCTAGTAATTGAATTAATGCGTCAGCATGACATAGGTGTGACGTCAGCGGGTCAAATGGGTCGGCCAGGTCAAACCTGACTGGTGGGCCCTGTCTGTCAGTGACTCAGCTATTTAATAGAATTAAATTAACACTAATTAACTGTCAGTGGGGCCTGGGCCCACATGTCAGTGACTAAACTAATTAAAATTAGTTAAAAATAATCCTAAACTAATTAGCAGGCCGGCCCCACCTGTCATAGACTCAGGGGGGTCAACCTGGGCCCACATGGGGGTCAAACAGGGTCAAGTCGCCGGCATCTAGCCGTCGGCGAGGCCAGACGCGGCTGAGCAGCGCGGGATTTGCACTCCGGCGACCAAAAGGATGGCGGAGACTATCTACATGATGCGGGGAGGAAGCCGCGTCGAGTGGTGGCAGTGGGTGGAGCTGGGGTGGCTGGAAATGTCGCCGGCGACGAGTTTGGCGGCGGCTGGAGCTCGGGTAACGTTGAACTAGTCGCTAGGGGGCACGGGGAGGCGCGTGGTTTGGTGGGTTGAGCTCCTGGAGGTGCGGTAGGACTAGTGGACAGGGTGGCGCGGCCATTGGGTGGCCGGAGCCTCGTCGGTGACGAGCTTCGCGGCGGTGCGTGTGGCTGAGCTACATGCGGTCGCTACGGGGCTCGAGAGAGAGAACGGAGAGGGTGGGGAGGTGGCTGAGCTCACGGGGGTCTCGTCGGGGCAGTCGACGAGGTCGGGGATGAGCTGATGCGGCGGGGACGGCGAAGGGGATCTTCGGTGGCCGGAGTTGAGGACGAGCTCGGTGCAGCGTCTCCGGGGCGAGCGAGCGCTCGGGGCTCGGCCTACTCGATGTAGTCAACGACGGCGGAGCTTCCTGGCACGATGAGGCAACGAATGGACGGCGGTGGCTGCAGTGGAGCTTGTCGGCGGCGACGGCTGCGCTCGGCAGGGAGATGGGGAGAGAGCCAGAGAGTGGGAGAGGCCATGGGGAGAGTGGGAAGAAAGAGAGGGAGACGTGGGGGTCGGCGTGGCACTCGTAGACGCCTCCAGGGCGTCGGCGGAAGTAGGAGGTGGCCGGCGTGTGGTCGCGGGCGCCGGCCACGCGCTCCTCATCCTCCTGGCGAGAGGAGGAGGACGACTGGTAAGAGCTAGTGGACTGGGCCAAGCCGGGTGGGCTGGTGGGCTGCGCTAGGTAAGTCCCTGTTCTTTCTCTCCTTTTGTGTTTTTTTATTTATTCTATTATTTCTGTAACTTCAGGGCTTTATTAAAAATGCCAGGGCATTACCATAAATCATAAAATTAATCATGGCCACTGCTTAGAATATATCCAACAGCAACCATTTTAGTTTATGATTATTTGAGCATTTAAAATATTTTATAGCATTTAAATGCCCAAATGCAAATACTATAAGGATTAATCCAATGACCTTAGATGTCCTAGAAAAATGTGCATCATTTTTGTCAGAGGTTTTAACCCAAAACAAAAAGGGTGGGCTTTTTAGAAGGGCATTTCAGGTTCATTGAAAAAGTTTTTAGTAAACCCTAGTTGTTCCAGGGGGGTGCTGGGGGTTCTGTCATCCCCATTTCAAATTTAAGAGGAATTTAAACATGATGCACACTCTAATGCTTGAACTAGCTAGGGTGTGACAACTCACCCCCACTCAAAAGAATCTCGTCCCGAGATTTAGGATCCTCTAGGAAGAAGGTGGGGTACTCGAGTCGAAGACGATCCTCCCTTTCCCAAGTGGCTTCTTTCTCGGAATGGTGTGACCATTGAACCTTGAGAAACTTGATATTATGACGTCGAGTGGTACGCTCGGCTTGATCAAGGATACGAACAGGATATTCCCGATATGAGAGGTTATCTTGTAGATCAAGCGTTTCATGGTCCACTCCACGGATAGGATCCGCAAAGCAACGCCTGAGTTGAGAAACGTGGAAAACATCGTGAACTCTGGAAAGATGCGAAGGTAGTTCCAATTGGTAGGCAACTTCTCCTCGTTTGGCAAGAATGCGAAAGGGTCCGATGTAGTGAGGAGCCAATTTGCCTTTGATACCGAAACGATGGGTTCCCTTTAACGGAGTAACCCGAAGGTAAGCCTTCTCGCCGACTTCAAAAGTCATGAGCTTATGTTTACGATCATATTGGCTCTTTTGACGAGATTGGGCTGTTTTCAATTTCTCACGAATAACGCGAACCTGCTCTTCTGCTTCCTGAATCATATCCAGGCCAAAGAGTTGTCTTTCCCCGGTTTCTGACCAGTTAAGAGGCGTTCGACATTTTCGTCCATAGAGAACTTCGAAAGGAGCCTTGCCCAAGCTAGCTTGATAACTATTGTTATAAGCAAACTCCGCGAATTGGTGGCATTTCTCCCAACCCATTCCAAGATGACAGAAGCTCGGAGCATATCTTCCAGAATTTGATTAACTCGCTCTACTTGACCACTTGATTGAGGATGGAAGGCGGTGCTAAAGGAGAGACGAGTTCCCATAGCATTTTGGAAACTTTCCCAAAATCGAGAGGTGAAGAGACTCCCCCGGTCTGAGTTAATTTCCAATGGGACACCATGAAGTGACACTATTCGGGAGATATATAACTCAGCTAGCTGGCTAGCGGTGATACTCTCATGAACAGGTAGAAAGTGCACTACTTTGGAAAGACGGTCGATCACGACGAAGATGGCATTATTCCCTCTGTTGGTCCTGGGAAACCCAGTGATGAAATCCATACTGATTTTATCCCATTTCCACTCAGGAATAGCCAAAGGTTGAAGGGTGCCAGCAGGCCGTTGATGCTCTGCTTTAACATGACGACAAACGTCGGAATTGGCAATGTATTGAGCGATTTCTCTCTTCATCCTAGTCCACCAAAACCTCTGGCATAGGTCTTGATACATTTTAGCACTACCGGGATGAATGGTGAGAGGGGATTCATGAGCTTCCTTAAGGATCAACTGGCGTAGATGTTGTTTCTTGGGAACCACCAAGCGGTTCTTGAAGAAGACAGCACCTCGCTCATCCATGGAAAAACATTTAGCAACTCCGCTAGCGAGGTTTTCCTTAATCCAGGATATGCCCTTATCACGCTTCTGGGCAGCTATGATTTGATCTGTAAGGGTAGGTTTTGCCACCAAGGTGGATAGAAATCCTCGGGGAACAATGTGAAGATTAAGCTTACAAAATTCCTCATGGAGAAGTGGTTGACTTTGTTGTAACATCAGGTTGTTACAATAGGACTTCCGACTTAGTGGATCAGCCATGACATTGGCTTTGCCCGGGGTGTAAGTTATTCCTAAGTCGTAATCCGAGATCAACTCGACCCAACGTTGTTGCCTGAGATTCAAATCTGGTTGGGTGAAGATATATTTCAAACTTTGGTGATCGGTGAAGATCTCGCAGCGATTACCGAGGAGGTAATGTCGCCAAGTTTTGAGTGCATGGACTACAGCTGCAAGCTCTAGATCATGTGTGGGATAGTTTTCCTCATGAGGGTGTAATTGTCGTGAAGCATAGGCAATTACTTGACGATCTTGCATGAGTATGCAACCTAGTCCTTGTCGTGAGGCGTCGCAATAGATAATAAAGTCCTTGGAGAAATCTGGTGGTACCAGTACGGGAGCAGATGGCATGCATCTTTTCAGTTCCTGAAAGCTGAACTCGCATTGTGGAGTCCACTCGAACTTTTTATCTTTCTTGAGGAGTTCAGTTAGAGGTTTAGCAACCTTGGAGAAATTCTTGACGAAGCGGTGGCAATAGCTCGCTAAGCCAAGGAAGCTCCAAACTTGCTTGACCGTCTCTGGTGGAGTCCAATCAAGGACAGCTTGAACTCGCTCGGGATTGACAGCAATACCCTTACTAGAGATTACATGGCCTAGATAGGTCACTTCTGGCAACCAAAATTCACACTTGGAGAATTTGGCATAAAGGCGATGCTCTCGAAGTTTCGTCAATACCAGCCTTAGATGTTCGGCATGTTCCTCTTCATTTTTGGAGTAGATGAGTATGTCATCGAGGTATACTACGACGAATTTATCCAAATACTCCATGAAGACCGAGTTCATTAATCGAGAGAAAGTGTTTGGGGCATTGGTTAGACCGAAGGACATAACAGTGTACTCGTATTGGCCATAGCGAGTAACCCAACCTCAAATCCATCTTGGAAAATACTAAGGATCTAGCGAGCTGATCATACAGATCGTTGATCCTGGGAAGCGGATACTTGTTCTTGATGGTGACCAAGTTGACAGGTCGGTAATCAACAACCATTCGATCCGTTCCATCCTTCTTCTTGACGAAGAGGACGGGGCAAGCCCAAGGAGAGGAACTAGGACGGATGAAACCCTTTTTCAAGGACTCATCGAGTTGGTTCTTAAGCTCGGCTAGTTCTAAGGGTGCCATCTTGTAGGGTCTTCTAGAAATTGGAACGGTTCCTGGAACAAGGTCTATCACAAACTCGACATCCTTGTCAGGTGGAACACCTAGCAGTTCTTCTGGAAAGACATCCGTAAAGTCTCGGACTACCAGAACATCCTCAAGGTCTGGAAGGGGGTTGGCGTTTAGGGAGTAAAGCTGGCGCTTGGCCACTCGAGTTAAGACATTGACTGTCTTGCCCGATGGGTGGGTAAGTTGAACGGTTCTAGTGGCACAATCAATCTTAGCATAATGATCTAACATCCAGTCCATACCCAAGATGATGTTTATGTCCGAGGACTTGAGAGCTATTAAGGATGCAAGGAAGACAAGTCTATCGACAAGAATTTCGTTCCCATGGCTTACTCTAGAAGTTTGGCATCTAGAGCCAGGGGTTTGAATTTCCATGGTAGAGGGCATGTCACAGAATGTCATGTTATGAAATCGAGCATAGTTCTCAGATATGAATGAATGAGATGCTCCAGTATCGAAAAGAACAGATGCCGGATGGCAATTAACAAGGAGCGTACCAAGGACGACGTTAGGATCCTCATGAGCCTCCTCGGCTGAAACATAGTTGACATGGCCATGTGCAGTGGTGACCGGCTTGGCGTAGAATGTCTTCCCGCTGGCTTACCACGGCCAACGGACTTTCCAGACTGATTGGGGTTGTTCTGGGGACACTCTCGACTATAGTGACCCGACTCTCCACACTTGAAACATGTCACCACATTGGGGCGTGGAGCAGCATTAGCAGCGGGGCCACCATAGGGCTTGGGCGGTACAAACTGCTGGTTGGGACGAGGCGCCTCAAAGGATGGCCTCGGAATGAACCTGGGTGGTAGTGTCGTGCTTGGGATCCACACCCGGCGCTTCTGAGCTCCAGAGCCGGATGAAGAGCCAAAATCACGGGAGTGCTTGCATGAAGCGTCATAATCAGTCTGGCCTGTCTCAGCGCTGATGGCTTTATTGACCAACTTCTGAAAGGATGTGCACTTGTGCAGACGAAGATTGTAGCGAAGCTCAGGGCTAAGTCCCTTGCGGAACCTTGCCTGCTTCTTAGCGTCGGTAGATACCTCTTCAGGAGCATAACGTGCCAGATTCCCAAATTCACGACTATATGCATCCACAGTCAGTCTTCCTTGGGTGAAATTGCAGAACTCCTCCCTCTTGTGATCTATGAGACCTTCCGGAATGTGATGCTCACGGAAAGCCTCACTGAATTCAGCCCAAGTAGTGATTTGGCCGACCGGGCGCATAGCTTCAAAATTTTCCCACCAAAGGCTAGCAGGACCTTTGAGATGATAGGCAGCATAAGTAACCTTGTCGGCTTCGGCTACGTTGGCAGAACGTAGCTTGTGGGTGATGCTGCGAAGCCAGTCATCCGCGTCGAGGGGCTCGACGGAATGGTTAAACTTTGGTGGGTACAGCTTGATAAAGTCATTGATTGACACCAAGTCATTTCGTGGATGGCGTGCAGTGTTCTGCTCAATCCGCTCCAACAAGCGGTTAGTCTCATGCTTGTTTCTTTCCGCCTCCAGCATCACTTCGGCCAGAGAAGGCGGGTGAGGTAGATTTTCACCCCTAACTGCACTGGCTTCCCCCTGCTCTGGGGCAGCAGGGTTGCTGCGGGTGTTGACCATCCTAAGAGAAAACAAGACAACGGTTTAGATAAGGATGGCTCAAACTTAGCAAGGAAGTGCAGAATGTAATGGATAACACGGAATGCAGAGATGTTCATCCGTATGTCATGGTAATATAAAACTGCCATATATATACCAACGGTCATACACACCATACATAGTTTAGTACAAGCCCAGGCTACAGTACAACTATGATGAAAGACGTTAAATCTCATCGGAGGCATTCCAAGCTCCTATACATTATTTGTCTACACCTCCAGAATTGATTACACACAAAGTCATATTCCACAAGTCACGCAGGACAGTGGAGATACAACTATTACAATATTAGTGATACTACTACTAACTCAGACAGCTCCGTAGTAGTCCTCATAGAAGTCACCTCCATAGCCTGGAAGTTCAACGTGATCATCCGGGAACAGACGGTCCTGAGGAGCTTGTGGACCAAAGGGGCTAGGATGAGGTCTTGGACCAACAAACGGTGGCCTGTGGGGACCATGGGGAGGGGTGATGCCTCCCACATCACGCCAATCCACCATGTCTGGCAGAGCACATCTCACAGGATACAGATCCCTTGTATCCATACATCCTTCTTGCACCGCAGGTGCAAACCGAGTCAATGTGGCCCAATGATCAGCACGGGTGTTGAAAAGCTCCAGCCTCAAGGCCTGATTCTCTCGGTCCTTATCCTCGAGCATCTTGGTAGTGGTACGAGTTAATGAGTCCTCCTGAGTGGAGTCAGCATAGATAGCCTGAAGATATCCTTGCGCTCCCGAAGTGAAGCTGGCATGTAACGGAAGTCAGTGTTCCGAAGCAGGCCAGTCCGGACTCGCATGATGGTCATCATGGAATAGGCAGCATCCTGCACAACCATCTCAACAGTAACCCCGAGTCCATAGGAACAGTGGAGGGGCTCGGTAGATCCAGGATAAGAAGGAAATATCATGACGGTGCAGAAATATTGGCTTTGGTTAAAGTCTCGGAACTGCTCTTCGACAGTGTATTCGGGGTATCAACGGTAACTCGTCTCGATCATTACTCGGACTAACATAGGAGTATGACCAGGCACATCAAGGCACCGGGTCAGGCGAACCACTTGGTTTTGAGCACGAGTGGCCATCTGAAAGCACAACCACAATGCAAAGACATTAGAATTTCTAGGGAAAATTGGACAGCATAACAACTGTAAATGCTTAGAAAAAGATTTGAGACATCCACAACAGTTTGCAATACCACTGATCAACATCATATCAAGGTTCTGATTCAACTGGCAACGTACTAAAAGTAGTAGAAACTGTACTGAGGCTTGTAACAACAATCCTATAAGCTACTACGGATTAGTAACACGTGAACCTGATAGAAGAAGAGATCCTAGTCCTTAACCCACATTGAATGAGAAGAGAATGACTCAGATCAGAGGGCATAAGGTAAAGAAGTAAAAGATCCTGACGTTCCCTCCCACAATCAATTCCCCTACATATAACAAAAGCATTTCTAGACTCGACATCGACCAGTTTGGCTCAACGAACCTACAGTCAGTCCGGCTCTGATGCCAACGCTGTCAGGACCCCGATTCCAAGTCACATCGATCTAGCCGGTAACACCTCATATCACATTGCGGCCTCACGCACGGTATCCCACGGGTGTCGCCTTACCATGGCCAGGGACCGTTTGCGCCTTTTGGCACACGTATATGATAGTGTCGCTAGCATCCATATGACAGAGAACCCGGGCCGACATGGCTAGTCGTGAACCCAAAGCGGTACAGACCTATGGAGACAGGCATACATGAATCACATCGAGCATGTCGGTCATCAGCGAGTGAATCCGGGCTATAGCACTGGGCTAACAGGACTCCGGATGTCACTGCGAGACATTTCCCCGAAGGGACAGACATAGGAACGAAGTGAAACACATGCCGGCCAGTCAAGTGTCCTGAACAGTAGTGCTGGGCTAGCAGGACTCCGGTGAACCGGGCTGTAGCGGACTACTATCGCTCAGGAAGCACTAGACTACATTTCCCCATATGAGAGGCTGCCAAGGATAAACAACTAGATTGTCGGATCCCGCTCATACCGAGCATTTCAATCATACACACAATATGCCCGATATGAGTGCATACAACATGGCATCACAACAGAACTCTACAACTCAAGTACTTTATTTAAAGCCTCCAGAGAGCCATACATAACATGTTCATACAGGTAGGGGTCACATGACCCGACACTCAAGTCATACAAGCATACAAGCACAAGCGGAAGTAAATAGTCTGAGTACAGACACTAGAAAGCAAGAAGGCTTCCGAAGCCTATCTATCTACATAGGGCCCTCCATGGCCAGGATCACCACCTGGGTGGCTAGTCACTCGTCGACATCAAGGTCTACGTAGAACCCATCGGAGGGGGCGGTGTTATCGTCTTAAAACAGTAATTAAGCAAACATGAGTACAAAGGTACTCAGCAAGTCTTACAACAGAACCTACTATACATGCTCATTCTCAAGAAGGTGGTGGAGTTATTGCAGCAAGCCAGCTTTGACTCTTGGCTAAGCTATCCTACGAGACTCCACTAGTAAAAATAGTTTTCGCACACGAGTCCACTACTCACCAACACAATACTCCACCGGGGATCCTCCCTCGTCATCCTACGAGGGGCCATCCTCGGTACTCACACTTATCTTGAGTCTTTTAGTAGTAACCATTAACTTTTCTATGAACTGTATAGGCAACCAAGTAGTCCTTTACTGCGGACGCGGCTATTCGAATAGTTGTATACCCTGCAGGGGTGTACTTCATCGCACATGTTTCCACCACTTAGCGTCTGCACACGACATGTGCTCGGCAGACTTCAAGCGAAAACCGACGTGGGTGTAGACCACGACCTGACTAACCTCACAAGTCTCTAGCCCAGGTTTATCACCTATTCAGGTTCCATCCGCAAGGAAATCCGGCCGGGGTGTCCTCAACAGCCCCAAACGATGTGTATAGGGTCCCGAGACGCCGAACGGGCGCCCGGCATACCCGGCCACAGTGTATCTACCGCATCATAGCCCACCCCTAGGGCCAGTGCTACGCACGGCCGCCAACACATAACCTACAAACACTAGAAACTAGTTGCAACTCCTGGACAGAGGGCGAGTGGGGTTAGTAAGTCGAGCGTGGTCATATTTCAGGGCCCAATGTGTGGTAGTAGCTGAATCTTAAATCACGCATACAAATCTCAGTTCTTATGGACAGCCTCAATGAAACAACCCACCATGTACTCCTACATGGCCTCTCATTGATACCTTTACCAAAACATGTTCAACACATCCCTCACATTACCGACATAATCATTTCACTCTAGCCCATCACCCAGATGAACCATACCTGACACAACTCTAAGCATAGCAGGCATAGCAAGGTAGGAATCACATACATGGCTCAATCAACTCCTACACATGCTAGTGGGTTTTATCTAGTTCCTGTGGCAATGACAGGTCATGCAGAGGATAAGGGTTCAATTACCGTAGCACACAGCAGTTTGAATCGTGTTGTCTTAATGCAGTAAACAAGAGCAGAAGCGAGAACATGGGTTTGTATCGGAATGATCAATGGGTTGCTTGCCTGTTGTAGTGGTAGTAGGGTACTGCCCTTCAGACGGATACTCAGGGTTATCCTCGGAGGCAGAACCTACCACGAAAGACACACCGAACATAATCAACACATGACAATATGCAACAATATGATGCATGCTATGACATGGCAAAATGAATGTGTCTTGGCCTAATGCAAGCTAAAACAGAAAGGAATGAACCCATTTGAATCAAAGATTCAAATGATAGTTCATTTATCTTTGCCTTGTTAGTGCATTATCTTATTTTGCTTAAACAGCAAGGTTATCTTGTTTTGTCATATATAAATCTTTACAGATGGATAGATTGATTTTTTCTGATCATTTTTCATATATAAATCTTTGCATTTGGAGCTATGGTTGATTTTCTATGATTTTTAGAAGTTTTGGCTATTTTCTGGAATTTCCAGTTAAAGATTAAATCCAGTAATTGAATTAATGCGTTACCATGACATAGGTGTGACGTCAGCGGGTCAACTGGGTCGGCCAGGTCAAACCTGACTGGTGGGCCCTGTCTGTCAGTGACTCAGCTAATTAACAGAATTAAATTAACACTAATTAACTGTCAGTGGGACCTGGGCCCACATGTCAGTGATGAAACTAATTAAAATTAGTTAAAACTAATCCTAAACTAATTAGCAGGCCGGCCCCACCTGTCATAGACTCAGGGGGTCAACCTGGGCCCACACGGGGGTCAAACAGGGTCAACTAGCCGACGTCTAGCCGTCGGCGAGGCCAGACGCGGCGGAGCAGCACGGGATTTGCACTCCGGCGACCAAAAAGACGGCGGAGACTATCTACGTGACGCGGGAAGGAAGCCGCGTCGAGTGGTGGAAGTGGGTGGAGTTGGGGTGGCCGGAAACGTCGCCGGCGACGAGTTTGGCGGCGGCCGGAGCTCGGGTAAGATTGAACTAGTCGCTAGGGGGCATGGGCAGGCACGTGGTTTGGTGCGTTGAGCTCCTGGAGGTGCGGTAGGACTAGTGGACAGGGTGGCGCGGCCATTGGGTGGCCGGAGCCTCGTCGGCGACGAGCTCCGCGGCGGTGCGTGCGGGTGAGCTACGTGCGGTCGCTACGGGGCTCGAGAGAGAGAACGGAGAGGGTGGGGAGGTGGCTGAGCTCATGGGGGTCTTGTCGGGGCATTCGGCGAGGTCGGGGATGAGCTGATGCGGCGGGGACGGCGAAGGGGATCTCCGGTGGCCGGAGTTGAGGACGAGCTTGGTGCAGTGTCTCCGGGGCGGCCGAGCGCTTGGGGCTCGGCCTACTCGGTGTAGTCGACGACAGTGGAGCTTCCTGGCACGATGACGCAACGAATGGATGGCGGTGGCTGCGGTGGAGCTTGTCGGCGGTGACGGCTGCGCTCGGCAGGGAGATGGGGAGAGAGCCAGAGAGGGGGAGAGGCCACGGGGAGAGTGGGAAGAAAGAGAGGGAGACGTGGGGGTCGGTGTGGCACTCGTAGACGCCTCCAGGGCGTCGGCGGAAGCAGGAGGTGGCCGGCGTGTGGCCGCGGGCGCCGGCCACGCGCTCCTCGTCCTCCTGGCGAGAGGAGGAGGACGACTGGCAAGAGCTAGTGGACTGGGCTGAGCCGGGTGGGCTGGTGGGCTGCGCCAGGTAAGTCCCTGTTCTTTCTCTCCTTTTCTGTTTTTTTATTTATTCTATTATTTGTGTAACTTCAGGGCTTTATTAAAAATGCCAGGGCATTACCATAAATCATAAAATTAATCATGGCCACTGCTTAGAATATATCCAACAGCAAACATTTTAGTTTATGATTATTTGAGCATTTAAAATATTTTATAGCATTTAAATGCCCAAATGCAAATACTATAAGGATTAATCCAATGACCTTAGATGTCCTAGAAAAATGTGCACCATTTTTTTCAGGGGTTTTAACCCAAAACAAAAAGGGTGGGCTTTTTAGAAGGGCATTTCAGGTTCATTGAAAAAGTTTTTAGTAAACCCTAGCTGTTCCAGGGGGGTGCTGGGGGTTCTGTCATCCCCATTTCAAATGTAAGAGGAATTTAAACATGATGCACACCCTAATGCTTGAACTAGCTAGGGTGTGACAAACTATTTGATCTTGTTTCAACTGAAGGCCAAACTCGTAACTCAAATATTTCGTCTCCGCGATCCGATCATAGAAACTTTATTTTCTTGTTATGATGATTCTCCACTTTACTCTGAAATTCTTTGAACTTTTAATATGTTTCAGACTTGTGTTTCATTAAGTAGATATACCCATATCTGCTTAAATCATCTGTGAAGGTCAGAAAATGACGATAACAGCCACGAGCCTCAACACTCATCGGACCGCATACATCAGTATGTAGTATTTCCAATAAGTCTGTTGCTCGTTCCATTGTTCCAGAGAACGGAGTCTTAGTCATCTTTCCCATGAGGCATGGTTCGCAAGCATGCATCAAGTGATTCATTCAGCATGGAGTTTCTTCATGTGCTTTACACAAATATGACCTAAACGGTAGTGCCACTAATAAGTTGCACTATCATTACTAAACTTATATCTTTTGGCTTCAATACTATGAATATGTGTATCACTACGATCGAGATTCAATTAACCATTCACCTTGGGTGTATGACCACAGAAGGTTTTATTCATGTAAATAGAATAACAATTATTCTTTGACATAAATGAATAGCTGTATTGCAATAAACATGATCCAATCATATTATGCTCAATGCAAATACCAAATAACATTTATTTTAGGTTCAACACTAATCCCGAAGGTAAAGGGAGTGTGCTATCAACCTTGGAATTACTTCCAACACACATCGTCACCTCGCCCTCAACTAGTCTCTGTTCATTTTGTAACTCCTGTTTCAAGTTACTAATCATAGCAACTAAACCAGTATCAAATACACAGGGGCTACTATGAACACTAGTAAAGTACACATCAATAACATGTATATCATATATACTTTTGTTCACTTTGCCATCCTTATTATCCGCCAAGTATTTGGGGCAGTTTCGCTTCCAGTGACCATTTCCTTTGCAGTAGAAGCACTCAGTTTCAGGCTAAGGTCTAGCTTTGGGCTTCTTCATGGGAGTGGCAACTTGCTTGCCATTCTTCTTGAAGTTCCCTTTCTTTCCCTTGCCCTTTTACTTGAAACTAGTGGTCTTGTCAACCATCAACACTTGATGCTTTTCTTGATTTCTACCTTCGCCGATTTCAGCATCGCGAAGAGCTCGGGAATCGTTTTACGTCATCCCTTGCATATTATAGTTCATCACTAAGTTCTAGTAACTTGGTGATAGTGACTAGAGAACTCTGTCAATCACTATCTTATCTAGAAGATTAACTCCCACTTGATTCAAGCAATTGTAGTACCCAGACAATCTGAGCACATGCTCACTGGTTGAGCTATTCTCCTCCATCTTGTAGGCAAAGTACTGTTAGAGGTCTCATGCCTCTCGACACGGGCATGAGTCTGAAATACTAATTTCAACTCTTGGAACATCTTATATGCTCCGTGGTGTTCAAAATGTTTTTGAAGTACCGGTTCTAAGCCTTAAAGCATGGCGCACTAAACTATCAAGTAGTCATCATACCAAACTTACCAAACGTTCATAACGTCTCCCTCTGCTCCTGCAATAGGTTCGTCACCTAGCGGTGCATCAAGGACATAATTCTTCTGTGCAGTAATGAGGATAATCCTCAGATCACGGACCTAGTCCGCATCATTTCTACTCTCAACTTTCAACTTAGTTTTCTCTAGGAACATATCATAAATAAAACGGGGAAGCTATACGCGAGCAATTGATCTACAACGTAGATATGCAAATACTATCAGGACTAAGTTCATGATAAATTCAAGTTCAATTAATCGTATTACTTAAGAACTCCCACTTAGATAGACTTCCCTCTAGTCATCTAAATGATCACGTGATCCATATCAACTAAACCATGTCCGATCATCACGTGAGATGGAGTAGCTTTCAATGGTGAACATCACTATGTTGATCATATCTACTATATGATTCACCCTCTACCTTTCGGTCTCAGTGTTCCGAGGCCATATTTGCATATGCTAGGCTCGTCAAGTTTAACCCGAGTATTCTGCGTGTGCAAAACTGGCTTACACCCATTGTATGCGAACGTAGAGCTTATCAAACCCGATCATCACATGGTGTCTCGGCATGACGAACTATAGCAACGGTGCATACTCAGGGAGAACACTTGTACCTTGAAATTTAGTGAGAGATCATCTTATAATGCTACCGCCGTACTAAGGAAAATAAGATGCATAAAATATAAACATCCATGCAATCAATATAAGTGATATGATATGGCCATCATCATCTTGTGCCTTTGATCTCCATCTCCAAAGCACCATCATGATCACCATCATCACCAGCTTGACACCTTGATCTCCATCGTAGCATCGTTGTCATCTCGCCAACTATTGCTTCTACGACTATCGCTATCGCTTAGTGATAAAGTAAAGCAATTACATGGCGATTGCATTTCATACGATAAAGCAACAGTCATATGGCTCCTGCCAGTTGTCGATAACTGTTACAAAACATGATCATCTCATACAACAATTTATATAATTATGTCTTGACCATATCACATCACAGCATGCCCTGTGAAAACAAGTTAGACGTCCTCTCCTTTGTTGTTGCAAGTTTTACGTGGCTGCTACGGGCTTAGCAAGAACCGTTCTTACCTACGCATCAAAAACCACAATGTTTTTTCGTGAAGTGTGCTATTTTAACCTTCAACAAGGACCGGGTGTAGTCACACTCGATTCAACTAAAGCTGGTGAAACAGACACCCACTAGCCACCTGTGTGTGAAGCACGTCAGTAGAACCAATCTCATGAACGCGGTCATGTAATGTCAGTGTGGGCCGCTTCATCCAACAATATCGCCGAATCAAAGTATGAAATGCTAGTAAGTAGTATGACTATTATCGCCCACAACTCTTTGTGCTTTACTCATGTATATAACATCTATGCATAGACCTGGCTCGGATGCCACTGTTGGGGAACATAGTATCATGCAAGATCTATCTAGGAGATGCATAGCAACAAGAGGGGAGAGTGTGTCTATGTACCCTCATAGACCGAAAGCGGAAGCGTTTAGTAACGCGGTTGATGTAGTCGAACATCTTCACGATCCAACTGATCAAGTACCGAATGCATGACACATCCGTGATCTGCACACGTTCAGCTCGGTGATGTCCCTCGTACTCTTGATCCAGCTGAAGCCAAGGGTGAGTTGTGCCAGCATGACGGCGCGTGGACGGTGATGATGAAGTTACCGACGCAGGGCTTCGCCTAGGCACTACGACAATATGACCGAGGTGGAAAACTATGGAGGGGGGCACCGCACATGGATAAAGATCAACTTGTGTGTCTATGGGGTGCCCCCTCCCCCATATATAAAGGAGGGGAGGAGGAGGAGGGCCGGCCTAAAGGGGCGCGTCCAAGGGGGGATTCCTACTCCTAGTAGGAGTAGGTTTCCCCCTTTCCTAGTCCAAGCAGGAGACGAAGGAAGGAGAGGAAGAAGAGAAGGAAAGGGGGGCTGGCCCCCCTAGCCCTAGTCCAATTCGGTTTGGGCTAGGGGGCGCGCCACCTCTTGGCATGCCTCCTCTCTTCCACCAGTAAGCCCATAAGGCCCAATAACTTCCCGGAGGGGGTTCCGGTAACCCATGGTACACCGAAACTTATCCGAAATGACCCGAACCATTCCGGTATCCGAATGTAGCCCTCCAATATATGACTCTTTATGTCTCAACCATTTCGAGACTCCTCGTCATCTCCGTGATCACATCCAAGACTCTGAAGAACCTTCGGTACATCAAATCACATAACTCATAATACATATTATCATCGAACGTTAAGCGTGCGGACCCTACGGGTTCGAGAACTATGTAGACATGACCGAGACACATCTCTGGTCAATAACCAATAGCGGAACCTGGATGCTCATATTGGTTCCTCCATATTCTACGAAGATCTTTATCGGTCAAACCGCACAACAACATACTTTGTTCCCTTTGTCATTGGTATCATCATAGCTAGTTCAATATCGTCACCAGCAAGTCTCTTTACTCTTTCTGTAATGCATCATCCCATGACTAACTCATTAGTCACACTGCTTGCAAGGCTCATAGTGATGTGCATTACCGAGAGGGCCCATAGATACCTCTTCAATACGCGGAGTGACAAATCCTAATCTCGATCTATGCCAACTCAATAAACACCATCGGAGACACCTATAGAGCATCTTTATAATCACCCGGTTACATTGTGACGTTTGATAGTACACAGGGTGTTCCTCCGGTATTCGGGAGTTGCATAATCTCATAGTCTGAGGAACATGTATAAGTCATGAAGAAAGCAATAGCAATAAAACTAAACGATCATAGTGTTAAGCTAATGGATGGGTCTTGTCCATCACATCATTCTCTAATTATGTGATCCTGTTCATCAAATGATAACACATGTCTATGGCTAGGAAACTTAACCATCTTTGATTAACGAGCTAGTCAAGTAGAGGCATACTAGGGACACTTTGTTTGTCTATGTATTCACACATGTACTAAGTTCCTGGTTAATACAATTCTACCATGAATAATAAACATTTATCATGATATAAGAAAATATAAATAACAACTTTATTATTGCATCTAGGGCATATTTCCTTCACAAAGTTGTGCATTGTGTATGCAAACATCATACACCACCTCCATATGCATATGTTTGTCCCACATGCAGGCAGTGGTTGTACTCTGACACTAACTCATGTGGTTATTGGTGATGCTTCCATCTGTGGGGCCACGTGGTCCATCACTTTCACCGACAGCGAGAGAGGTTAATTTGACCGAGGAGGATTCTTTTTGGTTTGTGTTATGGTAGGTCATGATGAGATTACATGGTATAGTTTGAGTGCAAGTGTACGCATGAATCCCTCCCACTAGATCGAAGTGGGGGATGGGACTAGCGCACTATGCGTTGTAAACCTCGCTCTGTTTGGGGACTTTAAGTTTTTCAGAGCAGATGCCACATCAAAGTTGTGCATTGTGTATCATACAAAACCTCCATATACTTATGTTTGGCCCACACGCAGGCGGTGGTTTTCCTATGACACTCGCTCATGCGGTTATCGGTGACGCTTCCATCCGTGGGGCCGTGTAGTCCAGCACTTTGACCGATAGCGAGGGCGGTCAATTTGACTCAGGAGGATTCTTTTTGGTTTGTGTTATAGTAGGTCATGGTGAGATTACATAGTATAGTTTGAGCGCATGTGTACACATGAATCCCTCCGACCAGATCGAAGTGGGGGGAGGGGACCAGCACACTACGCATCGTGAACCTCGCTCCGTGTGGGGACTTTACGGTTTCTGAGGTAGGTGCCACGTCAATGTTGTGCATTTGGTATTCAAACATCACATAACACCTCCATACATATGTTTGGGAAACATGCATGCGGTGGTTGTCTTCAGACACTTCCTCGCATGGTTACCGCGGGCAAGCCCATTCGTGGGCCGGATAGACGTCCATCACTTCGATCGACAATGGAAGAGGTTACCAAGGTGGACTCTTCTTGGTTCATTTGATGGCAGTTCATGATTTTAGACCATAATTTGAATGCAGGCATACATATGCATGAATCCCTGACACTAGCTCGAAGTGGGGGACCAGCATACTACACTTCGTGAACCCAAGCTCCGTGTGGGGACTTTTTGGTTCCAAAGCAGGTACCACATAAAAGTTGTGCATTGGGTATTCAAACACCACACAACACTTCCATACATACGTTTGGGCCACATGCAGGTGGTGGTTGTCTTTGGACACTCCCTCGCGTGGTTATCAGCACCACGCCCATCTATGGGCCCACGTGGAAATCCATCACTTTGACCGACAACAGGAGAGCTTTGACCAAAGTTCATTCTTCTTGCTTCGTGTTACAATAGGTCTTGGTGAGATGCCCTGATACGTCTCCATCGTATCTATCACTTTTTATTGTTCCATGCTATTATATTATCTGTTTTGGATGTTTTATATGCATTAATATGATATTTTATATTATTTTTGGGACTAACCTATTAACCTAGAGCCCAGTGTCAGTTCCTATTTTTTCCTTGTTTTTGAGTTTCTCAGAAAGGGAATACCAAACAGAGTCCAAACGGAGTAAAACCTTTACACTGATTTTTCTTCGACCAGAAGACAACCAGGAGACTTGGAGACAAAGTCGGAGAATCCACGAGGCAGCCACAAGGACGGAGGGCGCGCCCAGGGGTAGGGCGCGCCCCCACCCTTGTGGGCCCCTCGTGCACTCCCTGACCGGATTTCTGCGCCTATATATACCCATATATCCCCCAAACAAACAGGGCCATCCACGAAAACACTTCTCCACCACTGCAACCTACTATACCCGTGACATCCCATCTAGGGATCTTTTCCGGCACCTTGCCAAAGGGGGATTCGATCATGGAGGGCTTCTACATAAACTCTATTGCCCTTCTGATGAAGCGTGAGTAGTTTACCACAGACCTACGGGTCCATAGCTAGTAGCTAGATGGCTTCTTCTCTCTCTTTGATTCTCCATGCCATGTTCTTCTCGATGTTCTTGGAGACCTATTCGATGTAATACTCTTTTGCAGTGTGTTTGCCGAGATCCGACGAATTGTGGATTTATGATCAGCTTATCTATGAATATTATTTGAATCTCCTCTGAATTCTTTTATGCATGATTTGATATCTTTGTAATTCTCTTTGAACTACCGGTTTGGTTTGGCCAACTAGATTGGTTTTCCTTGCAATGGGAGAAGTGCTTAGTTTTCACTAGTACGCGTTGGTCCTATACAAACAGTTTTTAACCCCTTTCCACGACGACATTTGGAACCGTCGCCAAGTGAGTGTGGGCGATAGGGGGGTCCTTCCCACACGACCCAGAAACCGTCGGGATATGCCCTCTTGGCACACATGCTCGGCAAAATGAGGTCATGTGCGACCCGCAAGCGCTCAAATATGGAAATACGTACAGTAGAGCTAAAAAATACAATTATATGGCGAAATTGTTTCCGGTCGCAAGTACATCCCACACAGTAAGTCCCCGCTAAATGTTTCTATTCGTACGTACATCCCACACAGTCGCTCCAAGGAAAACGTTTCTGTTCACAGGTACATCACACACAATTTTTCTCGCTAAATCATTTGCTTTATTGAATGCATCACACACGGTCCATAGAAGAAGATGTGTGGCAAAGGTTGTCCATCACATAGTTTTATGTGGTAAACGTTTGCGCAAGGTGGCCTAACGCAAACAGTTTTCAAGAGAAAGTCGTGTGTGATTGTTCATTGATCCAACATGGTTTATTCCTAAAAACTGTGTGCGTTGCCTGAGGTCATCTACCATAGTATTTTTCCAACAACCATTTGCAATAGCAAAACCCAATAAGCAGGCTAATTATTTGATTATTCATAATCCATTCATTAATCCAATTGAGATTTCATATTAAGCACACAATATATTTCATTTTCGTAATTGAAATACATCAGAGTACAACATCATATAGCTTCAGCACTCAGCTACCCCATTACACAACTACACCAGGACCAAGTTTCACATGAAACATCTATAACCTTTCGAAATTAGCATCATAGACGGTACATAAATAGATGTATCTCATCTAGAAAACAGCTAAAGCAGAAGGCGAATATTGAGCCTTAATTGATGTTGCAGGTCTTTGTAACTTTATGCCAGTGCCTGTGGATGATTGACCGTCCATCCTTCGTCCTCTTCCGGAAAACTTCAATATTGAACCGTGGGTGTTGTATGAATACCTTCCTCGCCTCCTGACCATATAGGTGGTTTGAGAGGTAATCATCAGTGAACTGCTTTGGAAAGGCCTGAAAACTAGGATGTGCATAAACATCTTATCTATATTGGAAATGGGGCAAAGGAATAGAAAAGGCAAGGTATAATAGTTAGTACCATCATGTAGTGAACTGAAGTCTTCCTCATTGTGCAGACGAAGATCTTGTTGTTTTTTGTCGCTAATTTATTTATCCTAACAATCTTTCTGACTTTCTTGACTTGACTGATATTCATGGACAACTCATTTCCCCATATGCAAAAAGGGTCAAACACTGGGTCAACACCTATGACAGCAGGACCTACATGTGCAAGACCAAATTGTTAAAAACCTAAATATTAGAATGGTTCCTGCAATTGCCCAATAATGTGCTATTAGACAACGGACCATGCATGTGCTAACCTCGATTGTAAACCTCAGTGCTTCCCATTGTTTCCCTGCAGCACATATAAGGTAGTTAGTCATCAGGTTAAGTAAGAGTTTGGATGCTATCAGTAAAATATGTTGATGAAAAATAAGCACATTGCAGATTCATCAGATTAATTCAAGCCACATGGAAAACCCATTTATCCAAACCAAGGATGATTAAGAACTAGGAAATATAGCACTTTATATGTTTCTCATGTATTAAGTGCAGCCAAATTCGATTTATTTCTCACATGATATACAATAAAAGAATGCACCCACAACAATTGAACATCGCATTGCAGAATTGAACCAAACAACCAACCGCGTTGCGTCGTTGGTGCGCGAGGCATCGATGGTGGCCTCGACGGCGAGGTGCTCCTCCAAGATCTTGGGGCCGGCACGAATGGCAGCCATCGCAACCTCATTCGCGCGTGCGGCCGCGATTTGCTTCTCCGCTGCCAAATGGTCCTTGGGATCCTGGCTATACTGTGCGCACCATGGCTTAGGGCGGTGCTTATCTGGTGGAGGGGTCAGTGATTTGTGTGGAAGGTGTCGCGCCGGTGGTCGGGGCATGTGGGATGTGGAAGGAGAAGGAGGATGGGGTTCGGGTGTGGATTACCTGCCTGGATAGGCGAGGCCGAGCAGCGTGGAGGAGGGTCACCGGCGAGGAGGCGGCGCTACAAACAAGGAGTGAAGGTTTCAAGTTGGAAAGGAAGGCGGAAACAGGGGCAATGTGGCTTTTGGTAAGGGGGTAAATATTTCCGCGGAAGCCGAAAATTTGGAATCCCTTCTGCGAAAAAACTGGCGCGTAAAGTGTCATCAGACACGGTCCCTTATTCAGAACTGTGTACGCTATGTGAACATCACAAATGATTCCGATAGCTTAACCCGTGTGTGTTGAGTTTGAACATCAAAAATTTTGGTTCTAATTTCCCTGGTTACAGTAGTCATCCACGTCATTGCATAATTTGGGTACACAAAGGAGACAAACTTCTTAATCGAGCAAGTTCAACAATTTAATAGAGCTAGCTGACCTAAACATTAATCTAACAAATTAAAGATCGGGGCTCTTAATTAAACAAAACAAAGAGTACTACTACGGCTGGTGCTCGTCGATCTCCGCCGCCGCCTCCATGTCCAGCTCGCGCCCGACGGTCTCATGGGGAAGGGGCTCCATGGCATCAATTGCACCATACTCGACAAGCATCTCGCCATCCGCGTCTACCATATCTTTGGAATAGGCCGCCAAGAGCTGGGCATGGGCGCCTGTGATCTGGGCTCTGGCGGGCTCCGTCGTGGCAAGGTACGCCGAACAGGAACGGACGGCTGCTCGAACTCTCTCGGCGGTTGGCAACTCTTCGGTCGTGGGTTGCCGACCGTTGTCGGAGAAGCTTCGTTCGATTTGTGCAGTGACCGCCATGAGCTAGGCGTGGACGGGCTCGACATGATAGTGGGCTGCCTCCATCAGGGCTAAGGCCGCTGCTACGGAACGGACAACTATTGTGCCACTCTCGCTAGTTGTTATCCCCTAGGCAGATGTTGCTGCCGCCGCCTGAGAAGCAACAGGGGCCGTTTGGGCTGCCTTGGCCGCCCGAACGCAGACTGCGGTCACCCTCACGAAGCTTGTTAGCACGCGCCTGGCAGCTGCGGCCGCACTCTCGTCGGAGTGGGCCACCGAAGTTGCCCTCATGACGTGGGTCCACGTCCCCATCTTTCACCAGCGATGAATGAACAGTGAAATGATATTTGGGGAGTGAGCTAGTGTGCTTGACATGCCAGCTATGGACTGTAGCCGATGCACATTCTCGCGTAAGCCATAGGCGTACTATACACCGACGGTGCTCCAAGATATTTTGTGCTGCATCTCACACGGTTGGTGATAATAAACTGTGTGCAATCTACTTTATTCATCATCTTGATTTGAATTACATAATGGGGTCACAACTACAAAGGATGGTGTTTGAATTGCTAGAACTTTTATCTGCAGTGAACATGCAACTATAGGTGTGTCTTCAAATAAAAGGAATTATTCAGGGTTCGTTTGGACGTTTTTATACATTAACTTGGTTTTGTAGGCATTTCAGGTGCATAATTCTAATTTGAACTACATGCACATGCTCAGTGCATATAAACGGGTTGAAAAATCAAATATGTGTCATTGGTTTCATGCCTAGGTCCCATGCAAGAAATGGGAATGGATGTCACACACCCTGCCACCATCACTCGGCCGCAAACATTTAGATACCTGATTTTTAAATTCTAGTAAATCCAAAACTCGTTTGAAATTCATGAAACTTGGCATGCTATCATGGAGCGGCATCAACTTGCCGTGGTAAAAATTTTGTCCCATTTGGGGCGGGTTTGAGTATAAGCTTCTCACAAACTAGAGCTTCTCACAACAAGCGTGATGGTTTCGGTAGGGAACGTGCCACCTTTGGGCACGAAACGATATTCGTTGCCTCTTATTGCTTTCAAAAATTTTGAGTATCAACATAGAACAAGAGGAGTGTTGTGTTTAATTTTGGAATTTTTCGGGGTTCGTTTGGACATTTTTATACATTAACTGGGTTTCCCAGGCATTTTATGCGCATAATTCAAATTTGAACTACATGCACATTCTCCAGTGCATATAAACTAGTTGAAAAATCAAATCTATGTCCTTGGTTGCATGCTTAGGTCTCATGCAAGAAATGGGAATGAATTTTGAACACCCTGCCATCGTCACTCGGCCGCAAACATTGATATACCTGGTTTCTAAATTCTAGTAAATCCAAAACTCATCTGAAATTCATGAAACTGGGCATGCCATCATGGATCGGCATCAACATGTTGTGGTAAAAAAATTGTCCCATTTGGGGAAGGTTTGGGTATAAGCTTCTCACAAACCTTAGCTTCTCATAACAAGCACGATGGTTTCGATAGGGAACGTGCCACCTTTGGGGACGAAATGATATCCGTTGCCTCTTATTGCTTTCAATTTTTTTCGAGTGTCAACATAGAACAAAAGGAGTGTTGTGTTCAATTTTAGAATTTTTCGGGGTTCGTTTGGATATTTTTATACATTAACTGGGTTTTTCAGACATTTTATGTGCATAATTCAAATTTGAACTACATGCACATTCTCACATGCATATAAACTGGTTGAAAAATTAAATATGTGTCCTTGGTTGCATGCTTAGGTCCCATGCAAGAAATGGGAATTAATTTCAAACACCCTGCCACCATCACCCGGCCGCAAGCTTCGAGATACCTGGTTTTTAAATTCTAGTAAATCCAAAACTCCTCTGAAATTCATGAAACTTGCCATGCTATCATGGAGCAGGATCAACATGTCGTGGTAAAAAATTTGTCCCATTTGGGACAGGTTTGGCTATAAGCTTCTCACAAACCTTAGCTTCTCACAAGTGTGATGGTTTCGGTAGGGACCGTGTCACCTTTGGGCACGAAACAATATCTGTTGCCTCTTATTGCTTTCTAAAAATTTCTAGTGTCAACATAGAACAACACGAGTGTTGTGTTTACTTTTGGAAATTTTCAGGGTTCGTTTGGACATTTTTATACATTAACTGTGTTTTCTAGGCTTTTCATGTTCATAATTCAAATTTGAACAACATGCACAAGCTCCAGTGCATATAAATTGGTTGAAAAATCAAATTTGTGTCCTTCGGGGCATGCTTAGGTCCCATGCAAGAAATGGGAATGAATTTCAAACACCATGGCACTGTTGATTGCTGGCAAAACACTGAGATACATGGTTTTTAAATTCTAGTAAATCCAAAACTCGTCTGAAATTAATGAAACTTGGCATGCTATCATGTAGCGGCATCAACATGCCATGGTAAAAAATTTGTCCCATTTGGGGCAGGTTTGGGTATAAGCTTCTCACAAACCTTAGCTTCTCACAACAAGCGTGATGATTTCGGTAGGGAGCGTGCCACCTTTGGGGACGAAACAATATCAGTTGCCTCTTATTGCTTTCAAAAAATTTCTAGTGTCAACATAGAACAACATGAGCGTTGTGTTTACTTTTGGAATTTTTCGGGGTTTGTTTGGACATTTTTATACATTAACTGGGTTTTCTAGGCATTTCATGTGCATAATTCAAATTTGAACCACATGCACAAGCTCCCGTGCATATAAATTGGTTGAAAAAACAAATTTGTGTCCTTTAGGGCATGCTTAGGTCCCATGCAAGAAATGGGAATGAATTTCAAACACCAGGGCACTGTTGATTGCCCGCCAAACATTGGGATACTTTGTTTCTAAATTCTAGTAAATTCAAAATCGTCTGAAATTCATGAAACTTGGCATGCTGTAATGGAATGGCACCCGACATGATGCGGTATTTTTTGTGTCCATTTTGAGAGAAGGCGCACTCGAATAACAGCCAACAAAGGCATTTTGAAACAAATAGATGCCACTGTAACATCTCAAACGTTTTGTATAATTTAATTTGTGTGCGTTTTGTTAACCATTCACGTGATGCCATGCCTCACTCTTTTAATGGCTAGGAGGTGCCGTGCGGACAGGTGCTTGAGTGCTTGACTAATCAGAAGGCGTGCCGATAGCTTCCCCAGGAAGCCAAGAGAAAATGTGCCGAGCAGGATTTCTGTAGCTCTTGATTGCAGACGTTTTAGATAGAGCATACGCATGCAAAGTGAGGGCTATGGTCTTCCCCCTTAAGTCGAGGGAAAATCCGTAGCGCAAGATTTGTGCATCCCTTCAACGCAAACGGTTGTTTTCGATGACCCGTGTGCAACCACGTACAAACAATTTGGTTAGATTTGCATCTGTTATATTGGGTATGTTGCCATTTGTCAAACTGGAAAGATTGACATTTGTTGATCTAGTAACATTGCCATTTGTCAATCCTTGTAACACTGCGATTTGTCAAAATATGCAGCTAGAAATCACTAGCACTATCTAATTTTTGCAACTAAAATTCAGTAATTAAGCATAGATTTCATTCATAGATTAAGTAGACGTTCTTAATTTATACAAACAGTTCAACTTGACAGCTAAACCGACCAAACTTTTCCCCAATTGTTGCCAACCACATACTGAAATAGCTAGTTCAACTATATATACTAGCTAATTTTAAGTACGTTGTACAGTTCGACCACACATGTATAGTCAGATGAACTGAACAAAATAGCCCCTAAATACTACTACTACCACGGAGGGGCTTTGTGCTACTTCCGGCAGCTTCTCCTCTGCCGAGCGCGGTAAGAGGCAAAGGAGGAGGAGGAGCCTACCGACAAGCTGGAGAAATGCAATACGGTGCCTGCTGCTACTGCACGTTCAACGACGCTCGCCAGCTCGAACATGCACTGCTGCTCCAGGCGATCCCTCTCGAAGCGGCCGGACTGCTCGTAGATCTCTTGATTCCTCGCCTCTGCATCGGCGTGTGCTGCGGCCACGGCTACGGTAAGGCTCTTTGCATGCTTGATGAGGCGCTCCTCCTCCTCCCATAGGAACTCGATGTAGCGTGCAAGGTCGTTGATGCACGTGCGGGCCTCCACCTCCGCCTCCCTCCTTCAGGTGGCGGTGGCGGAGCGGGTGATGATCCCGGGGGTCGACGGTGGGCTGGCGGCCGATGATGGTGTGGCGGCCACGACCACCACCTCCCGCCTTCGGGCCGCGGTGGAGGAGCTGGTGATGGCCACGGTGGTAGCAACGAGGTGGAGGCCACGACGGCCACACCCCGGCTTCGGGCCGCGGCGGCGGAGTAGGAGATGGCCCTGGCTTTCGACGGTAGTGTGGCGGCAACGGCGACCGACAACAGCTGCCGATGGGCAACGGTGGCGGAGCATGTGGTGGGTGTTCCGCGATATATACAGCCAGTCTATTCTTCTAATATTAGCAGAATAGTTATTCCGCTAACACTTCCGCACTACACGCTCAACGCAAGTGCACGTCATTGTTTGAACCAAGTGTGCTGCAGTACTCACGCAAGTGAACTTCCCGTCGCAAAAAAATTGCACGCCGTGTTTTTCGGGTACTGATTTCACTCTAATTTTTTAACCATTTATCAGAACGAGGCATCTAATATACCGTTGGAAAGCTATGGATTAGGCACAACTTCGACATGTTGAACACTTTTCAAGATTCCTCGCAGTTTAAGAGCAGTTTTGAAAATGGTGCAGCCCACAACGAGTGGCAGCGAGCGTATTTTTGTGATTTTTTCTAAACCGCTCATCGGTATAAAGAAAATGATACGCCTATGGAAAGATATCGTCGAGGCGCATCTTTTTCATATCTATTATTTTCACTAATTCGTTGCGTTTAAGAGCAGTTTCAAATTTACTAAATCGCGGAATTATATTTTTTTGAAATTCTTGCAATTTTCGGTACTGTTTTTGCTCTAGTTTTTGAACCATTTGTCGAAACGAGGCGTGTAATATGTCGTTGGAAATCTATGGACAAGGTGCAACTTTCATATTTTGAAATGTTTTTGAGATTCCTTACGGTTTTAAGTTAATTTTTAAAATAGTGTGGCGGACGATGAGTGGCAGCGGCCGTTTTTCGCGAAATTTTTACAAACCGCTGGTCAGAATGATTCAAACGATACACCGTTGGAAAGATATCGACGAGGCGCAACTTTTTCATGTACAACACTCTCTCTAATTCTTTACGGTTTAAGAGGAATTTCAAACTTATCAAAATGCGGACACACTGTTTTTCGCAACACCCAAATCGACGTGCGTAATTCATCTGACTGAAAACCGCACTCCATCAGATGAAAAACCGCACTGCATCACATGGGTAAGAGAACGACATGGTTTCTTTTTTGTGGGACGTAAATTTTTTAAGACGAGGAAGAAAACCGCACTTTTTTAGACTAAAAACCGCACTGCATCAGACAATCAAGCGCACTGCATTTTTTTAATGCATTTTTGTTTCAAATGTAGTGTACTAAAAAGTCCTCATATTGAACTTCTTTCAAGATAAAAGTGGACCGCATTTGCATGTTTTTTAAATGCATTTTTAGACCAAAGTGCACCGCATTGGCATTTTTTTTAAAAAAAATCATTTTTGTTTTATATGAAGTGTACCGAAAAGTTCTTCGTACTGGACTTTTTTGCAAGACCAAAGCGCACTGCATTTGCATTTTTAAATGCATTTTTCTTCGTAGTGGACTTTTTTACAAGACCAAAGCGCACTACCTTTGCATGTTTTAAATGCATTTTTGTTCTAAATGGTGTACAATTCCTCCAAAAATAATAAAAAGTGAACTCCTCTATTCATTTTTTTACAAAGTGAACTCCTTTATTTTGCAAAGTGCACCGCAAAAGTTTTCTTAATGAGCTGCGTCGATTTTAACAAATTATACACCATGTCCTTACAAATTTGCCCAAAAAGAAAATCCTCCAAAAATAATAAAAAATACACTCCTCTATACATTTTTTACAAACTGAACTCCTTTGTTTTCCAAAGTGCACTGCAAAGGTTAACCACCGTGTTCATGTTTTGTCTAAACTCCCTTCCCCTTCTCAGGTGACAACACTACCCGGTCTGAAGAACTCCTTGTATTATTACCTATTCTCCGATAGCAAGATGCAATCAGTTCCATTTGTTTCTAGTCTAGCTGTAGAAAACATAGGCACAAAAATTCTGGATGATGGCATTAATAGAGTATGTGAGCATCAAATCTGAAAAACTAAAAGATGGTAACTTTGGCAAGAAACAAAATAGGAAGATGTCCAAGGAGCTCACCCAAGACCGAGCTTTTGTTGTCATCGTCCCAGAATACACCTGCAAACTACGCGGAAAAGAGCACCGAGTTGCACCACTTGGACATGGGTGTGGCCTTGTACTTCTTTCCCGTGCCATCGGAACCGCGTGCAATGAGCTAGTGAGCTGCATGTTTTGCTGTCGGAACCGCGTGCAATGAGCTAGTGAGCTGCTTGTTCTGCGAACGCTGGACTACACCACTTGGATGCAGGCATGGCCACACCATGAACCAGCAAGTTGCATGGCTACGTTGCTGCCGGTGTTGTTCCTATAGCAGATGAGGAGCGGACCACATTGACTGGGGCAAGGCAGCATGGCTCGAGCAATGGCTTGCCTCCATGTCGAGCAGCCGGTTTGTATTTCTCGGCAGCTACGTCAGCAGACGATGCACGGCAGTGATGGCAACAACCACTCTTCATTCAAAGGGACATGGCTACCAGCTGCTTCTAGAGGACACCCAGGAGAGCAGTTCGCCCAGCATCTTCATGCGGTGCACTCGTTCGGGTGCTGAAGTGCCCAGGAGAGAAAAATATATCTTCACAGAGGCAGAATAAAGCAAAACTTTAATAGTAAAAATGAACTACGTGGGTTATTGGGAGTACACTGAACACCCAAAACCTCTGAACTTCGCTGGGAGAACCCAGTCAGCTGCACGATTGAGGCATAAAAATGCACCAAAAATGCAGGGGTCGGCCAAGTGCATGTTGTTTTTCACTGTTGAATTGAACGTGTAGTGGCACCAGACTGCAAAACGGGACGAGATGCTGACAGTGGTGCTGAAATGCATGATGCGCAGTGCAAACCGAGACACACAGCCATCCAAACTGAAGAAAAAAAGAAAAAAGAACAGCAAGCTCGGCTGGCCGGCAGTCTCTTGCACCCACCCAGTGACGAATTGTGCACCCACTCAAGCGGACTGCAGGCCGCAGCAAGCCGAGCTGCAACCTGAGTCGCGACGAGCTGCACGGTGAGCCAAAACGAGCTGCATGCCATGCTCGTCTGCGTCTTGATTCTGGGCAGGCGACCACCAAACTCGGCAAAGGCCAAGATGACATCGTGTGTCGGGCTCCTCACTGGGTTCCGCATCTGCGGCGGCGGCGACGGCGCCCTGGCTTGAGGCAACAGGGCTGGCGACCACCTGCAGGGAGTTATGTACTACTTCAATCACCATCAATGACATCCATGGCCAGGGGGGCTGGTGGTTTCCGAAGACATGCAACAGAGAACAGGTAATGGTGGATCTCACCTGATTCATGGCGGGGCCGGCGCGTGGTGGCCCGGGCCTCTTGGATCTCGATGCCGGGGAGGCCGTGCTGCTTCGATCCATCTTTGTGATAGTAGCATCCGCCGTAGTGGCGGGCCCTTTCGTGGTAGCTGTCGCATCTGCCTCTCTTGGCATAGGTAGGTGGAGGCGCTTCCCGCGGCGGGGCATCATGCGGGTCCGCAGCAGCCTGGATCCGGCCCTCCTCATCAGCGAGCGACGGGATCGAGCAGCATGGTGCCACGGTTGGCCGGTGGCCAGCGAGGAAAGAATGAGTGGACGCGGGACGTGACGCGAGGAAGGAGGTGGTTGGGGTGGCCGGGTCCGATTCGGCGGGGAGAGGCTTGGGGAGGATGCTGCAGGGAGAGCCTTGGTGGTGGTTGTGCAGCAGCATAGGGAGGGAGGTGGTCTGGCGCCGAGGGGCGGGTGGTGGTTCGACGGTGCGGGGAAGGGTTGTAGCTATGGTGGTTTGGGGTGTTAGCAGAATAAGCCGGACTATTATCAGAATAAGGTCGTAAGGGGTGTTGTTAGAATAGACCCACCATATATATATAGGACAACACTATTCTGATCCTGGGATCAGACTAGTTAGTTGGATCACGGCTTGCCCTATATAGCGCCGATTAGATGTTCCCAAGTTCCCAAACATGCTGGAACGAAGAAAAAAATCCCCACGACCCACCTCCCACAGGCCACGGTCCCTCGATCCCCACCTCCCGCAGTCCCTCGATCCACTCCACCGCGGCCCATTGGCGCCTCCCCCCACCAGCCCGCCACCGCCTACTGTAATCCCGCGCACCGCTCCGCCGGCCCGGATCCGGCCGCCGCCCCCGCCCCCCACCCTATCTCCTACCTGCGCTGCCGCCTTGCGCTCTACCGCCAATCGTGCTCGTCGTCGTTGGTTG
>NC_041386.1:200914264-200923290 GCF_002162155.2 Triticum dicoccoides
CGCCCATTCCCTAACCGGTGGCGCCGCGCCCGCCCCACCACCAACAGGCGCCGCCGCCGCCCCGTCCTAAAATAGGAGACGATGTCGCCGCCCTCCGGATCCCGTGCGGCCATGCCACCAACCACCGAATCCCGCGGCCACGGCCTGGCTCCCAACCGCCGGATCTCGCCCTCGGCTGAGATGGGAGCCCTACCCCACCAACCGCCGGATCCAGCGCCACCTTAACCCACCCCCAGCTTCTCTGTGCCTCATCCCGCGCGCGCCCAGGTTCCATGCCGCCGGCCCCCTGGATCCCTTTGAAGAGATAGGCATGTGACGAGCGCCGTCGTTCATGCTCCTGCGCGCCACCACAGCGGGTCTGTGGTCATCTCCGTTGCTGCCCGTGGAAGGAGCTCCGCCATGGACGCCCCCATGCATCCACCCCCGTGGTACAATACCTGGGCAGCCACATCCCCGGGAGCCACCTCACCCTATCCCTGCCGCCATTCCATGCGGCATCGTGCATGCCTGCTTCTTGTCTCTGTCCGGCCTCGGCAGCCACTTCAGTTAGATTTTGCGAACCACCATTTCAGCAGGCTAAATGTGTATATATTCAGCAGGCCAACTTGTATATATTCCGCAGGCCAATTTGTTGATTGACCAAAATTGTGTGTTGAAAACTAGTAGAGCAATGTTGATATTTTCAGCAGACTAATCTGTTTATGAGCCTATCAGTAGGGATGCCCTAGCGGTACAAAACATGTGTATTTTAAGGTTGCCATGCGGAAAAAATTCAGTGATACAAGCATGTTCTTTGTGGTCGTCAAGAAAACTATGGAGGGGGGCACCGCACATGGATAAAGATCAACTTGTGTGTCTATGGGCTGCCCCCTCCCCCATATATGAAGGAGGGGAGGAGGAGGAGGGCCGGCCTCAAGGGGCGCGCCCAAGGGGGGATTCCTACTCCTAGTAGGAGTACGTTTCCCCCTTTCCTAGTCCAAGCAGGAGACGAAGGAAGGAGAGGAAGAAGAGAAGGAAAGGGAGGCCGGCCCCCCTAGCCCTAGTCCAATTCGGTTTGGGCTAGGGGGTGCGCCACCTCTTGGCATGCCTCCTCTCTTCCACCAGTAGGCCCATAAGGCCCAATAACTTCCCGGAGGGGTTCCGGTAACCCCTGGTACTCCGAAACTTATCCGAAATGACCCGAACCATTCCGGTATCCGAATGTAGCCCTCCAATATATGTATATTTATGTCTCAACCATTTCGAGACTCCTCGTCATCTCCGTGATCACATCCGAGACTCCGAAGAACCTTCGGTACATCAAATCACATAACTCATAATACATATTATCATCGAACGTTAAGCGTGCGGACCCTACAGGTTCGAGAACTATGTAGACATGACCGAGACAGATCTCTGGTCAATAACCAATAGCGGAACCTGGATGCTCATATTGGTTCCTCCATATTCTACGAAGATCTTTATCGGTCAAACCGCACAACAACATACTTTGTTCCCTTTGTCATCGGTATGTTACTTGCCCGAGATTCGATTGTCGGTATCATCATAGCTAGTTCAATCTCGTCACTAGCAAGTCTCTTTACTCTTTTCATAATGCATCATCCCGTGACTAACTCATTAGTCACACTACTTGCAAGGCTCATAGTGATGTGCATTACCGAGAGGGCCCAGAGATACCTATTCAATACACAGAGTGACAAATCCTAATCTCGATCTGTGCCAACTCAATAAACACCATCGGAGACACCTGTAGAGCATCTTTATAATCACCCAGTTACATTGTGACATTTGATAGTACACAAGGTGTTCCTCCGGTATTCGGGAGTTGCATAATCTCATAGTCTGAGGAACATGTATAAGTCATGAAGAAAGCAATAGCAATAAAACTAAAAGATCATAGTGCTAAGCTAATGGATGGGTCTTGTCCATCACATCATTCTCTAATTATGTGATCATGTTCATCAAATGATAACACATGTCTATGGCTAGGAAACTTAACCATCTTTGATTAACGAGCTAGTCAAGTAGAGGCATACTAGGGACACTTTGTTTGTCTATGTATTCACACATGTACTAAGTTCCTGGTTAATACAATTATAGCATGAATAATAAACACTTATCATGATATAAGGAAATATAAAAAACAACTTTATTATTGCCTCTATGGCATATTTCCTTCACAAAGTTGTGCATTGTGTATGCAAACATCATACACCACCTCCATATACATATGTTTGGCCCACATGCAGGCAGTGGTTGTCCTCTGACACTAACTCACGTGGTTATTGGTGATGCTTCCATCTGTGGGGCCATGTGGTCCATCACTTTCACCGACAGCGAGAGAGGTTAATTTGACCGAGGAGGATTCTTTTTGGTTTGTGTTACGGTAGGTAATGATGACATTACATGGTATAGTTTGAGTGCAAGTGTACGCATGAATCCCTCCCACCAGATCGAAGTGGGGGAGGGGACTAGCACACTACGCATTGTAAACCTCTCTCTGTTTGGGGACTTTAAGTTTTTTGGAGTAGATGCCACGTCAAAGTTGTGCATTGTGTATCATACAACACCTCCATATACTTATGTTTGGCCCACACGCAGGCGGTGGTTTTCCTATGACACTCTCTCACACGGTTATCGGTGACGCTTCCATCCGTGGGGCCGTGTAGTCCAGCACTTTGACCGACAGCGAGGGCGGTCAATTTGACTCAGGAGGATTCTTTTTGGTTTGTGTTATAGTAGGTCATGGTGAGATTACATAGTATAGTTTGAGCGCATGTGTACACATGAATCCCTCTGACCAGATCGAAGTGGGGGGAGGGGACCAGCACACTACGCATCGTGAACCTCGCTCCGTGTGGGGACTTTACGGTTTCCGAGGTAGGTGCCACGTCAATGTTGTGCATTTGGTATTCAAACGTCACATAACACCTCCATACATATGTTTCAGAAACATGCATGCGGTGGTTGTCTTCAAACACTCCCTCGCATGGTTATCGCAGGCAAGCCCATTCGTGGGCCAGATAGACGTCCATCACTTCGATCGACAGCAGAAGAGGTTACCAAGGTGGACTCTTCTTGGTTCATTTTATGGTAGTTCATGATTTTAGACCATAATTTGAATGCAGGCATACATATGCATGAATCCCTGACACTGGCTCGAAGTGGGGGACCAGCATAGTACACTTCGTGAACCCTCGCTCCGTGTGGGGACTTTTTGGTTCCAAAGCAAGTACCACATAAAAGTTGTGCATTGGGTATTCAAACACCACACAACACTTCCATACATACGTTTGGGCCACATGCAGGTGGTGGTTGTCTTTGGACACTCCCTCGCGTGGTTATCGGCACCACGCCCATCTGTGGGCCCACGTGGAAATCCATCACTTTGACCGACAACGAGAGAGCTTTGACCAAGGTTCATTCTTCTTCCTCCGTGTTACAATAGGTCTTGGTGAGATGCCCTGATACGTCTCCAACGTATCTATCACTTTTTATTGTTCCATGCTATTATATTATCTGTTTTGGATGTTTTATATGCATTAATATGATACTTTATATTATTTTTGGGACTAACCTATCAACCTAGAGCCCAGTATCAGTTCCTATTTTTTTCCCTTGTTTTCGAGTTTCGCAGAAAGGGAATACCAAACAGAGTCCAAATGGAATAAAACCTGCGCGTTGATTTTTCTTCGACCAGAAGACAACCAGGAGACTTGGAGACAAAGTCGAAGAATCCACGAGGCAGCCACAAGGACGGAGGGCGCGCCAGGGGGTAGGGCGCGCCCCCACCCTTGTGGGCCCCTCGTGCACTCCCTGACCGAATTTCTGCGCCTATATATACCCATATATCCCCCAAACAAACAGGGGCATCCACGAAAACACTTATCCACCACTGCAACCTACTGTACCCATGACATCCCATCTAGGGATCTTTTTCGGCACCCTGCCAAAGGGGGATTCGATCATGGAGGGCTTCTACATAAACTCTATTGCCCTTCCGATGAAGCGTGAGTAGTTTACCACAGACCTACGGGTCCATAGCTAGTAGCTAGATGGCTTCTTCTCTCTCTTTGATTCTCAATGCCATGTTCTTCTCGCTGTTCTTGGAGACCTATTCGATGTAATACTCTTTTGCAGTGTGTTTGCCAAGATCCGACGAATTGTGGATTTATGATCAGCTTATCTATGAATATTATTTGAATCTCCTCTGAATTCTTTTATGCATGATTTGATATCTTTGTAATTCTCTTTGAACTACCGGTTTGGTTTGGCCAACTAGATTGGTTTTTCTTGCAATGGGAGAAGTGCTTAGTTTTCACTGGTACGCGTCGGTCCTATACAAACGGTTTTTAACCCCTTTCCGCGACGGCATTTGGAACCGTCGCCAAGTGAATGTGGGCGATAGGGGGGTCCTTCCCACACGACCTAGAAACCGTCGGGATATGCCCTCCTGGCACACATGCTCGGCAAAATGAGGTCATGTGCGACCCGCAAGCGCTCAAATATGGAAATACGTACAGTAGAGCTAAAATACAATTATATGGCGAAATTGTTTCCGGTCGCAAGTATGTCCCACACAGTCAGTCCCCGCTAAATGTTTATGTTCGTATGTACATCCCACACAGTCGCTCCAAGGAAAATGTTTCTGTTCATAGGTACATCACACACAATTTTTCTCGCTAAATCGTTTGCTTTATTGAATGCATCACACACGGTCCATAGAAGAAACTGTGTGGCAAAGGCTGTCCATCACACAGTTTTTATGTGGTAAACGTTTGCGCAAGGTGGCCTAACGCAAACAGTTTTCAAGAGAAAGTCGTGTGTGATAGTTCATTGATCCAACACGGTTTATTCCTAAAAACTGTGTGCGTTGCCTGAGGTCATCTACCACAGTATTTTTTCAACAACCATTTGCAATAGCAAAACCCAATTAGCAGGCTAATTATTCGATTATTCATAATCCATTCATTAATCCAATTGAGATTTCATATTAAGCACACAATATATTTCATTTTCGTAATTGAAATACATCAGAGTACAACATCATATAGCTTCAGCACTCAGCTACCCCATTACACAACTACACCAGGACTAAGTTTCACATGCAACATCTATAACCTTTCGAAATTAGCATCATAGACGGTACATAAATAGATGTATCTCATCTAGAAAACTGCTAAAGCAGAAGGCGAATATTGAGCCTTCATTGATGTTGAAGGTCTTTGTAACTTTAGGCCAGTGCCTGTGGATGATTGACCGTCCATCCTTCATCCTCTTCCGGAACACTTCAATATTGAACCGTGGGTGTTGTATGAATACCTTCCTCGCCTCCTGACCATATAGGTGGTTTGAGAGGTAATCATCACTGAACTACTTTGGAAAGGCCTAAAAACTTGGATGTGCATAAACATCTTATCTATATTGGAAATGGGGCAAAGGAATAGAAAAGGCAAGGTATAATAGTTAGTACCATCATGTAGTGAACTGAAGTCTTTCTCATTGTGCAGACAAAGATCTTGTTGTTTTTTTGTCGCTAATTTATTTATCCTAACAATCTTTCTGACTTTCTTGACTTGACTGATATTCATGGACAACTCATTTCCCCATATGCAAAAAGGGTCAAACAGTGGGTCAACACCTCTGACAGCAGGACCTACATGTGCAAGACCAAATTGTTAAAAACCTAAATATTAGAATGGTTCCTGCAATTGCCCAATAATGTGCTATTAGACAACGGACCATGCACGTGCTAACCTCGATTGTAAACCTCAGTGCTTCCCATTGTTTCCCTGCAACACATATAAGGTAGTTAGTCATCAGGTTAAGTAAGAGTTTGCATGCTATCAGTAAAATATGTTGATGAAAAATAAGCACATTGCAGATTCATCGGATTAATTCAAGCCACATGGAAAACCCATTTATCCAAACCAAGCATGATTAAGAACTAGGAAATATAGCACTTTTATATGTTTCTCATGTATTAAGTGCAGCAAAATTCGATTTATTTCTCACATAGTATACAATAAAAGAATGCACCCACAACAATTGAACATCGCATTGCAGAATTGAACCAAACAACCAACCACGTTCCGTCGTCGGTGCGTGAGGCGTCGACGGTGGCCTCGACGGCGAGGTGCTCCTCCAAGATCTGGGGGCCGACACGAATGGCAGCCATCGCGAGCTCATTCGCGCGAGTGGCCACGATTTGCTTCTCCGTTGCCAAATGGTCCTTGGGATCCTGGCTATACTGTGCGCACCATGGCTTAGGGCGGCGCTTATCTGGTGGAGGGGTCAGTGATTTGTGTGGAAGGTGTCGCGCCGGTGGTCGGGGCATGTGGGATGTGTAAGGAGAAGGAGGATGGGGTTCGGGTGTGGATTACCTGCCTGGATAGGCGAGGCCGAGCAGCGTGGAGGAGGGTCACCGGCGAGGAGGCGGCGCTACAAACAAGGAGTGAAGGTTTCAACTTGGAAAGGAAGGCGGAAACAGGGACAATGTGGCTTTTGGTAAGGGGGGTAAATATTTCCGCGGAAGCCGAAAATTTGGAATTGCTTCTGCGAAAAAACTGGCGCGCAAAGTGTCATCAGACACGGCCCCTTATTCAGAACTGTGTACGCTATGTGAACATCACAAATGATTCAGATAGCTTAACCCATGTGTGTTGAGTTTGAACATCAAAAATTTTGGTTCTAATTTCCCTCGTTACAGTGGTCATCCACGTCATTGCATAATTTGGGTACACAAAGGAGACTAACTTCTTAATCAAGCAAGTTCAACAATTTAATAGAGCTAGCTGACCTAAACATTAATCTAACAAATTAAAGATCGGCGCTCTTAATTAAACAAAACAAAGAGTACTACTACGGTTGGTGCTCGTCGATCTTCGTCACCGCCTCCATGTCCAGCTCGCGCCCGGTGGTCTCATGGGGAAGGGGCTCCATGGCATCAATTGCACCATACTCAACAAGCATCTCGCCATCCGCGTCTGCCATATCTTTGGAATAGGCCGCCACGAGATGGGCGTGGGCGGCCGTGATCTGGGCTCTGGCGGGCTCCGTCATGGCAAGGTATGCCGAACAAGAACGGACGGCTGCTCGAACTCTCTCGGCGGTTGGCAACTCTTCAGTCGTGGGTTGCCGACCGTTGTCGGAGAAGCTTCGTTCGATTTGTGCGTTGACCGCCATGGTCTATGCATGGACGGCCTCGACATGATAGTGGGCGGCCTCCATCAGGGCTAAGGCCGCCGCTGCGGAACGGACAGCTGTTGTGCCACTCTCGCTAGTTGTTATCCCCGAGGCAGATGATGCTGCCGCAGCCTGAGAAGCAACAGTGGCCGTTTGGGCTGCCTTGGCCGCCCGGACGCAGACTCCGGTCACCCTCACGATGCTTGTTAGCATGCGCCTGGCGGCTGCGGCCGCGCTCTCGTCGGAGTGGGCCACCGAAGTTGCCCTCACGACGTGGGTCCACGTCCCCATCTTTCACCAGCGATGAATGAACAGTGAAATGATATTTGGGGAGTGAGCTAGAGTGCTTGACATGCCAGCTGTGGACTGTAGCCGATGCACATTCTCGCGTAAGCCATAGGCGTACTATACACCGATGGTGCTCCAAGATATTTTGTGTTGCATCTCACACGGTTGGTGATAATAAACTGTGTGGAATCTACTTTATTTATCATCTTGATTTGAATTACATAATGGGGTCACAACTACAAAGGATGGTGTTTGAATTGCTAGAACTTTTATCTGCAGTGAACATGCAACTATAGGTGTGTCTTCAAATAAATGGAATTATTCAGGGTTCATTTGGACGTTTTTATACATTAACTTGGTTTTGTAGGCATTTCAGGTGCATAATTCTAATTTGAACTACATGCACATGCTCCAGTGCATATAAACAGGTTGAAAAATCAAATATGTGTCATCGGTTGCATGCCTAGGTCCCATGCAAGAAATGGGAATGGATGTCACACACCCTGCCACCATCACTCGGCCGCAAACATTTAGATACCTGATTTTTAAATTCTAGTAAATCCAAAACTCATTTGAAATTCATGAAACTTGGCATGCTATCATGGAGCGGCATCAACTTGCCGTGGTAAAAATTTTGTCCCATTTGGGGCGGGTTTGGGTATAAGCTTCTCACAAACCAGAGCTTCTCACAACAAGCGTGATGGTTTCGGTAGGGAACGTGCCACCTTTGGGGACGAAACGATATCCATTGCCTCTTTTTAACATCCCAGATTTTCAATTTGGAATGTTATACACTAGATCATCATGCATATCATATTTTCTTGCATTTTGGTTGATCCTAGAAATTTCACGCAACTCAAGGACCCACGGAGAGAGTTGGAGATTTCGTTATTTTCATATTTGAGTTTTCTCAAATTTTGAAAAGAGGATCATTTGATTTATTTATTTCATCTTCAATTATTTTTCCAATGTCAAATATAAGAGAGGGAATAATATGACTTTCCCAAATTGAGGAAAAATGAAGATTTAATAAATAGATCAAATTTTGTTTGCCGGAGTTTTATTTGCATTTTATTTGGATAGGGAAAAATGCGCGTTTTTGAAAATTGCATTTTAGGTCCGGAGAAAAGTTCATTTTGTTCGGCTCATTTTTAGGAGTCGGGGAAAAATTACTTTAGATTTTTTGGAGTTCGTTTAGATCTCTTTTTGTTTTTTTTTGCGCGCTGAACCGTTTAAAAAAAGACTTACCGCAGGCCAGTCGGGCCAAGGCCCAGGCCGGCCACAGCCCCAGCCGCCGCTGCGCCCATGCGTGCCAGCGCAAGGCCAGGAGGCCGCCGCCTCGCCTCTTGCTTCTACCGAATCCTAGTAGGATTCTTAGCCTTTTTCCTTTATTCCGTTTTTCTTTTTCATCTAGGATTCCTATTCCTAGTCTAATTCCTTGCCCCTACCCCAAGTCTCCTCTCCCCTCCCCAATATAAATACCCAAGCACCCCCCCTCTAAATCATCAAACCCAAAGCCTAGAGCTCCACCCCACGCCGCGTCCCACACCCCA
>NC_041386.1:200923807-200930776 GCF_002162155.2 Triticum dicoccoides
CGCACCTAGCCGCCGCCGCCGCCCTACGCCGCCGCCGCCGGAGCCCCTCGCCGGAGGCCTCGCCGGAGGTTGCCCCGCATCTCTTTTCCTCGGATCATTTTCTTCTAATCGTTCTGATTCTTTTCTTCTCTTCCGATTCGTTTTCTTCTCGGATTTAGTTGCCTTTGGACCGTTCGCCGGACCGTTCGTCCTAACGAACGTGATCACCAGATTCTTCTAGTTTAACGAACGTCCGTTCGTTTAATCGTTCTTCTTTTTTCTTTTCGTCGGATTTATTCCGCGATCGTGATCTCAGATCCGATCTTCGTTCTACTCTTTCTTCTCGCTCGTTTATCGGAATCAGGTGATTCAAGTGCCTGGAGTTTCGTTTCGAAACCGCCGTTCCGTCTAATCAACTTAAACAAGTTTTTGCACCGGTAAAATTTGACCTAGTTTCAACTTGCTAGAACCGAGTTGTTTTCTTTCGCCGTTTGTTTCTTTGTTCGGTTCTTTCTTTCTGTGCAACCGGAGTTCTTAAGTTGAACTACCTGGTTCGTTCTCTTGTTCGAGTTTTACCTATGCATTAGATGAGTACTTATTGTATGCTTGTTGTTTGTCTGCGATAGATTACCCGGATTGCGCCGCCTGTTACTTCGAAACCCTAGGACTCGCGGATCATCAGCAAGGCAAGTAACACTTTGATCATACCTTTTCTACAACCCATGTTTTGTTGCATTAGATCAATCCTCTCACATTGCATGATTAGGATCTAATTAAATTGTGGGATGGGAAGTAGATGAGGTAGTACCTATTACCTGTATTATTATCAAACCCTTGGGAGTTACTTCTACGTTTGCTTATTACGCCATGCTATGCATAGACGTGGATTTGGGTGAGTGATATCCATGACAGATGTGAGTTTATTAATTTTTAATGGTTTATCTAAGGTGGCAACTTAAACACACATCTGGGTGGATTGAGGCACCTGATGTCTATCAGGACTTGCCTGTTTTTTTTCGGACCGCCACCCAGGCTCAAAGGGATCATAAGATCTTTCATGCTAGAAACTTTTGTGTGCAGCCACATGCCATTATGGGCTCTGGCATAGTTGACTAAGTTGTGCGAACTCTTACGGGGTGGACTAGCAGATGTAGGGGTTATAGGTGGTATGGTCTACCCCACATGTAAGTTTCTAGCGCTTCTGAAAGACTATGTCTCGGTCATCCGCTTCTCAAACACCATGTAGTGCGAGAAAACAAACGGAGGCGATCGAGTCTTGTGGGAAAAGTGCGCAAACCTCTGCAGAGTGTACAAACTAATCATGATTAGCCGTGTCCACGGTTATGGACAACTTGAGTATCTAGTACTTGAATATCATGTGAATCTCATCATGTTACTTCTAATTAATATTGTTGGGTTTTAATTATTTTTAATTGGGACTGAGAATGCTGTCAACCATTCTCAATGTTTCACAACCACCATGATAGCTAAATAAATTTATTCCTTTGCCGTAGGGAAAAAATGGCTTTAAGCAAAACTGTAACCATAGAGCTTTCCACCAGCCAAACATGCATATAGTATAGCTGTTTCATTCCATTACTCTCTATGTGTTACATTGCCAGCATATTCCATGTGCTGACCCGTTTTCGGGCTGCAACATTAATGTTGCAGACTTTTCAGACGACGATTGAGGTGTTTTTAGGTCGTGGTTCTATACTCAGTGATGCCGCTGGAGTTGATGGACCCATTTATCTTCCAAGTCTTCCGCTGTTATCTTTATAATATGGCCTTAAGCCATATTTATTGTAATAAGTTCTTTTTGAGCCATCGATGTAATAAGTGTGTGATTGCAACTCTGCTGTAAAGCCTCGATGTACTGTGTGGTGTCAGCATTACTGATCTAGGGATGACACCGTAGCACAGTAGACGTGATCCATTCAGGTCAGGTCGCTACAGAGATGGTATCAGAGCACATGCTGACTGTAGGACACGACCACTAAGTTAAAGCCATAGATCACCATTCTCTTCTCATTTTCTAACTCCTCATCTTTTCTACTCTTTAGGATGACGAATGCGAAGATTAAGTACGCCCAACCAGATGAAGGCACACCTTTTAGACTTCCTTCAAGCGAAATCCAGAAGTCACCAAGTACCTGAACATTGGATTACCAAGCTTCACGGGAACCTTCAACGCCACTTTGCCTGAAGAGGAGCGCTGGAAGATTCAAGCTCACGTTCCGGGAAGGACATTCGCGCCAATCACGAAGCCCATAGATAGTGTTTTCAATGCACCAACCTGGAGTCTAGGAAGGAGCATGGCAGCTCATATCACCATAGGACGCATTGGAGAAGTTTACCAAGAAGATCTCAAGGACACTATCTACCAGATTTGCGGACGCCGAGATGAACAATGGGAGTTAGTCAGCACCAAGAAGGATAGATCCATTGCATCTTTCATCCAGGAGTTAAACCAGCACATTTGAGGCCACGAGAACCAGATGTGCAATGATATGATAGAGTTGAAGAATGTGAAGGCAAGGATCATCGAGCTAGAAGGAGAACTGAAGTCTACACGCAAGGACTACATGGATGAGATCGTAGCTCTAGCGAGGCACAATAACGATCTTAAGCAGGAGATTGAAGAACTCAAGAGGAAGTTAGCATCCCAGGAGGACGACGAGTACGTCGCATGTCCGGACAACTACATCATCATCGACGACACCGATTCGGATCCAAGTGAACCCGACTTTGAAGACGAAGCTGGAGCAGATATTATGGAATCTTCCACCGGTTCAAATTTCTAGATGACCACCAGATAGTAGTAGTATTCCCCCATGTAAACACAATAGTTCGAGCACTTTTGCGATAGTTAGACCGTTGTAAGCCCTTGTTTGATTGAATGAAGTGATTTTGTGTGCATTTGCTCATGTGCATTGGGGTAGTGTTTTCCCTTTAGACCTCTCTCTATTCTTAATTCTCGTCTTTTCTAAACCCTCAGATGCCTCCAACCCAAGTTCTTAGGACACCAATGTTAGTAAGCTCACCAGGAGCGGAGTTTATGGCTAGACGATGGTGTGATCGGTTACCATTAAGGATTGGTAACTATGTGTTTCCCTCAGACCTAATAGTATTGGAATCTCAAGGATTGGATGTGATATTAGGCATGGATTGGTTATCGAAGTATAAAGGGAATATTGAGTGTGCTAGTAAGTCAATTTTGCTTACCACACCAGAAGGAAGAAGGATCAAGTATGTATCCCGGCATATGCCAAACAGGACACAAGTAAACTGCCTAACAGGAGTTGTGCAAGAAGAGGTACCAGTGGTAAAGGATTTTCCTGATGTATTTCTTGAGGAATTACCAGGCATGCCACCGGATAGAGACATTGAGTTTTTGATTGAGTTATTGCCAGGTACAGGCCCAATATCGAAGCGACCATATAGGATGCCAGCAAAGGATTTGGTGGAAATTAAGAATCAGATTAAGGAGTTTTTGGATAAAGGTTACATTCGCCCAAGTTCGTCGCCTTGGGGATCACCCGTACTTCTAGTGGAAAAGAAGGATGGATCATTAAGGATGGTTGTAGATTATCGGGGATTGAATGAAGTAACCATCAAGAACAAGTACCCACTGCCAATGATCAACGATCTGTTTGATCGGTTGCAAGGAGCTAAAGTGTTTTCCAAGATCGATTTGCGATCAGGGTACCATCAATTGAAGATTCGAGAGCAGGACATACCTAAGACAGTGTTCACCACAAGATATGGACTGTATGAGTATACCGTTATGTCATTTGGATTGACTAACGCACCGGCCTGTTTTATGAACCTGATGAACAAAGTGTTTATGGAGTTTTTGGATAAGTTCGTCGTAGTGTTCATTGATGACATCCTAGTTTATTCAAAGGATGAAGAGGAGCATAAGGAACATTTGCGTTTGGTTTTGGAGAAACTAAGAGAACATCAGTTATACGCCAAATTCAGCAAATGTGAGTTTTGGTTGAAGGAAGTTGGATTCCTCGGACACGTTATATCCGGAGAAGGTATAGCAGTTGACCCCACTAAGGTTGAGACCGTAACCGAATGGGAATCACCAACGACAGTTGGAGAGATCCGGAGTTTTCTTGGACTCGCAGGATACTACCGGAGATTCATTGAGAACTTTTCAAAGATTGCAAAGCCTATGACTGAATTGTTGAAGAAGGATACTAAGTTCAATTGGACTGAGGAGTGTGAGGCTAGTTTCCAGGAGTTGAAGAAACGTTTGGTCACCTCACCAGTATTAATTTTGCCAGATCAGACCAAGGACTATGAGGTGTATTGCGACGCTTCACGTCGAGGACTTGGAGCAGTGCTTATGCAGGAAGGAAGAGTTGTTTCGTATGCTTCACGGCAACTGAAGCCCCATGAGTTGAATTATGCCACGCATGATTTGGAGTTAGCAGCCGTAGTGCATGCATTGAAAACGTGGAGACATTTCCTCATTGGAAATCATTGTGAGGTGTACACGGATCACAAGAGTTTGAAGTACATTTTCACGCAGAAGGAGTTGAACCTCAGACAAAGGAGATGGTTGGAGCTCATCAAGGATTATGACATGAGATTGCATTACCATCCCGGAAAAGCTAATGTAGTAGCTGACGCATTGAGCCGTAAGAGCCATGTCAATACGATAATGACGAGAGAAGTACCAAAGGAGTTAGCAGAAAACCTTCGTGAACTATGTTTGGAAATAGTTCCGAGAGGCTATGTAGCAGCCTTGGAGATTCAGTCAACATTGATGGATAGAATCAGAGAAGCTCAGAAATCTGACAAGGAGATTGCGGCTATAAAAGAGAAATTGAGTGAAGGAAAAGCAAAAGGATTTCATGAGGATGAGCATGATACCTTATGGTTTGAAGACCGTGTCTATGTGCCCAATGACCCGGAGATCAGGAAGTTGATTTTGCAAGAGGCACATGATTCACCGTATTCGATTCACCCAGGGAATACCAAGATGTATTTGGATTTGAAGGAAACATTCTGGTGGACCTGAATGAAGAAGGATATTGCAGCATATGTAGCAGTTTGTGACGTATGCCAGAGAGTAAAGGCAGAGCATCAGAAGCCAGCAGGATTGTTACAACCATTGCCAATACCCGAATGGAAGTGGGATAAGATAGGCATGGATTTTATCACAGGACTACCCAGGACGAAAGCAGGCTATGACTCGATATGGGTAGTAGTTGATCGTTTGACAAAGGTAGCACATTTTATTCCAGTTAAGACCACTTACACCAGTGCTAAGTTGGCAAAGATATACATGACTAGAATCATTTGTTTGCATGGAGTTCCGAGGAGTATCGTATCAGATAGAGGAACCCAATTTACCTCAAAGTTTTGGAATCAGTTGCATGAAACTTTAGGAACCAGACTAGAGTTCAGCACAGCTTTTCACCTGCAGACAGATAGACAGGCCGAGAGAGTCAGTCAGATTTTGGAGGATATGCTGAGAGCTTGTGCACTAGATTATGGATCTAGCTGGGACGATAACTTGCCGTATGCGGAGTTTTCTTATAACAACAGCTATCAAACCAGTTTGAAGATGGCACCTTTCGAAGCTTTATACAGAAGGAGGTGCAGGACACCGTTGTCATGGAACGAAGTTGGAGATGGTCAATTCTTTGGACCAGATTTGATTAAGGAGTCTGAACGGAAAGTTAAGTTGATTCGCGATAGGCTCAAGGTAGCCCAGTCCAGGCAGAAGAGCTACGCAGATTCAAAACGCAAGGAGACAGTTTACGAAACCGGAGACAGAGTTTATCTCCGAGTATCCCCACTTCGAGGAGTTAAGCTCTTTGGAGTTAAGGGAAAGTTAGCATCACGTTTCGTTGGACCGTATAAGATCTTGCAACGTATGGGAGAAGTCGCTTATAAGTTGGAATTACTAGAGGGACTGTCAGGAGTTCATGATGTATTCCATGTTTCTCAGCTGAAGAAATGTCATGCCGAAATGGCGGAAGTACCGCTAAGAGATACAGTGCCACTCGAAGCGATTCAGTTGAAGGATGACCTAACATATGAGGAGAAGCCAGTCAAGATTCTCGATTATGCCAGCAGAGTTACTGGCAGCAAGGTTATCAAGGTTTGCAAAGTTCAGTGGAACCACCACTCAGAGGATGAAGCCACCTGGGAGAGAGAAGAAGATTTGCTCAAGGACCACCCTCACCTATTTTCTAGCCAACCCGAATCTCGAGGGCGAGATTCATCTTAAGGGGGGTAGGTTTGTAACATCCCAAATTTTCAATTTGGAATGTTATACACTAGATCATCATGCATATCATATTTTCTTGCATTTTGGTTGATCCTAGAAATTTCACGCAACTCAAGGACCCACGGAGAGAGTTGGAGATTTCGTTATTTTCATATTTGAGTTTTATCAAATTTTGAAAAGAGGATCATTTGATTTATTTATTTCATCTTCAATTATTTTTCCAATGTCAAATATAAGAGAGGGAATAATATGACTTTCCCAAATTGAGGAAAAATGTAGATTTAATAAATAGATCAAATTTTGTTTGCCGGAGTTTTATTTGCATTTTATTTGGATAGGGAAAAATGCGCGTTTTTGAAAATTGCATTTTAGGTACGGAGAAAAGTTCATTTTGTTTGGCTCATTTTTAGGAGTCGGGGAAAATTTACTTTAGATTTTTCGGAGTTCGTTTAGATCTCTTTTTGTTTTTTTTCTGCACGCTGAACCGTTTAAAAAAAAGACTTACCGCAGGCCAGTCGGGCCAAGGCCCAGGACGGCCATAGCCCCAGCCGCCGCTGCGCCCCTGCGCCCAGGCGCGCCAGCGCAAGGCCAGGAGGCCGCCGCCTCACCTCTTGCTTCTACCGAATCCTAGTAGGATTCTTAGCCTTTTTCCTTTATTCCGTTTTTCTTTTTCATCTAGGATTCCTATTCCTAGTCTAATTCCTTGCCCCTACCCCAAGTCTCCTCTCCCCTCCCCA
>NC_041386.1:200931041-200939935 GCF_002162155.2 Triticum dicoccoides
GCGCCGCCACGCCACACCCGCCGCCGCCGCCTTTAGCCGCCGCCGCCGCACCTAGCCGCTGCCGCCGCCCTACGCCGCCGCCGCCGGAGTCCCTCGCCGGAGACCTCGCCGGAGGTTGCCCCGCGTCTCTTTTCCTCGGATCGTTTTCTTCTAATCGTTCTGATTCTTTTCTTCTATTCCGATTCGTTTTCTTCTCCGATTTAGTTGCCTTTGGACCGTTCGCCGGACCGTTCGTCCTAACGAACGTGATCACCGGATTCTTCTAGGTTAACGAACGTCCGTTCATTTAATCGTTCTTCTTTTTTCTTTTCGTCGGATTTATTCCGCGATCGTGATCTCAGATCCGATCTTCGTTCTAGTCTTTCTTCTCGCTCATTTATCGGAATCAGGTGATTCAAGCGCCTGGAGTTTCGTTTTGAAACCGCCGTTCCGTCTAATCAACTTAAACAAGTTTTTGCCTCGGTAAAATTTGACCTAGTTTCAACTTGCTAGAACCGAGTTGTTTTCTTTCGCCGTTTGTTTCTTTGTTCGGTTCTTTCTTTCTGTGCAACTGGAGTTCTTAAGTTGAACTACCTGGTTCGTTCTCTTGTTCGAGTTTTACCTGTGCATTAGATGAGTACTTATTGTATGCTTGTTGTTTGTCTGCCATAGATTACCCGGATTGCGCCGCCTGTTACTTCGAAACCCTAGGACTCGCGGATCATCAGCAAGGCAAGTAACACTTTGATCATACCTTTTCTACAACCCATGTTTTGTTGCATTAGATCAATCCTCTCACATTGCATGATTAGGATCTAATTAAATTGTGGGATGGGAAGTAGATGAGGTAGTACCTATTACCTGTATTATTATCAAACCCTTGGGAGTTACTTCTATGTTTGCTTATTACGCCATGCTATGCTAGTAGACGTGGATTTGGGTGAGTGATATCCATGACAGATGTGAGTTTATTAATTTTTAATGGTTTATCTAAGGTGGCAACTTAAACACACATCTGGGTGGATTGAGGCACCTGATGTCTATCAGGACTTGCCTGTTTTTTTTCGGACCTCCACCCAGGCTCAAAGGGATCATAAGATCTTTCATGCTAGAAACTTTCATGTGCAGCCACATGCCATTATGGGCTCTGGCATAGTTGACTAAGTTGTGCGAACTCTTACGGGGTGGACTGGCAGATGTAGGGGTTATAGGTGGTACGGTCTACCCCACATGTAAGGTGCTAGCGCTTCTGAAAGACTATGTCTCGGTCATCCGCTTCTCAAACACCATGTAGTGCGAGAAAACAAATGGAGGCGATCGAGTCTTGTGGGAAAAGTGCGCAAACCTCTGCAGAGTGTACAAACTAATCATGATTAGTTGTGTCCCTGGTTATGGACAACTTGAGTATCTAGTACTTGAATATCATGTGAATCTCATCATGTTACTTCTAATTAATATTGTTGGGTTTTAATTATTTTTAGTTGGGATTGAGAATGCTGTCAACCATTCTCAATGTTTCACAACCACCATGATAGTTAAATAAATTTATTCCTTTGCCGTAGGGAAAAATTGGCTTTACGCAAAACTGTAACCATAGAGCTTTCCACCAGCCAAACATGCATATAGTATAGCTGTTTCATTCCATTACTCTCTATGTGTTACATTGCCAGCATATTCCATGTGCTGACCCGTTTTCGGGCTGCAACGTTAATGTTGCAGACTTTTCAGACGACGATTGAGGTGTTTTTAGGTCGTGGTTCTATACTCAGTGATGCCGCTGGAGTTGATGGACCCATTTATCTTCCAAGTCTTCCGCTGTTATCTTTATAATATGGCCTTAAGCCATATTTATTGTAATAAGTTCTTTTTGAGCCATCGATGTAATAAGTGTGTGATTGCAACTCTGCTGTAAAGCCTCGATGTACTGTGTGGTGTCAGCATTACTGATCCAGGGATGACACCGTAGCACAGTAGACGTGATCCATTCGGGTCAGGTTGCTACACTCTTATTGCTTTCAAAAATTTCCAGTATCAACCTAGAACAACAGGAGTGTTGTGTTTAATTTTGGAATTTTTCGGGGTTCGTTTGGACATTTTTATACATTAACTGGGTTTCCCAGGCATTTTATGCGCATAATTCAAATTTGAACTACATGCACATTCTCCAGTGCATATAAACTAGTTGAAAAATCAAATCTGTGTCCTTGGTTGCATGCTTAGGTCTCATGCAAGAAATGGGAATGAATTTTGAACACCCTGCCATCGTCACTCGGCCGCAAACATTGATATACCTGGTTTTTAAATTCTAGTAAATCCAAAACTCATCTAAAATTCATGAAACTTGGCATGCTATCATGGAGCGGTATCAACATGCTGTGGTAAAAAATTTGTCCCGTTTGGGGCAGGTTTGGGTATAAGCTTCTCACAAACCTTAGCTTCTCATAACAAGCGCGATGGTTTCGATAGGGAACGTGCCACCTTTGGGGACGAAATGATATCCGTTGCCTCTTATTGCTTTCAATTTTTTTCGAGTGTCAACATAGAACAAAAGGAGTGGTGTGTTCAATTTTAGAATTTTTGGGGGTTCGTTTGGACATTTTTATACATTAACTGGGTTTTCCAGACATTTTATGTGCATAATTCAAATTTGAACTACATGCACATTCTCACGTGCATATAAACTGGTTGAAAAATTAAATATGTGTCCTTGGTTGCATGCTTAGGTCCCATGCAAGAAATGGGAATTAATTTCAAACACCCTGCCACCATCACTTGGCCGCAAACTTTGAGATACCTGGTTTTTAAATTCTAGTAAATCCAAAACTCCTCTGAAATTCATGAAACTTGGCATGCTATCATGGAGCGGGATCAACATGTCGTGGTAAACAATTTGTCCCATTTGGGGCAGGTTTGGGTATAAGCTTCTCACAAAGCTTAGCTTCTCACAAGTGTGATGGTTTCGGTAGGGAATGTGTCACCTTTGGGCACGAAACAATATATGTTGCCTCTTATTGCTTTGAAAAGATTTCTAGTGTCAACATAGAACAACACGAGTGTTGTGTTTACTTTTGGACATTTTCAGGGTTCGTTTGGACATTTTTATACATTAACTGTGTTTTCTAGGCTTTTCATGTGCATACTTCAAATTTGAACAACATGCACAAGCTCCAGTGCATATAAATTGGTTGAAAAATCAAATCTGTGTCCTTCGGGGCATGCTTAGGTCCCATGCAAGAAATGGGAATGAATTTCAAACACCAAGGCACTGTTGATTGCTGGCAAAACACTAAGATACATGGTTTTTAAATTCTAGTAAATCCAAAACTCGTCTGAAATTCATGAAACTTGGCATGCTATCATGTAGCGGCATCAACATGCCGTGGTAAAAAATTTGTCCCATTTGGGGCAGGTTTGGGTATAAGCTTCTCACAAACCTTAGCTTCTCACAACAAGTGTGATGGTTTCGGTAGGGAGCGTGCCACCTTTGGGGACGAAACAATATCCGTTGCCTCTTATTGCTTTCAAAAAAAATTTAGTGTCAACATAGAACAACAGGAGTGTTGTGTTTACTTTTGGAATTTTTCGGGGTTTGTTTGGACATTTTTATACATTAACTGGGTTTTCTAGGCATTTCATGTGCATAATTCAAATTTGAACCACATGCACAAGCTACCATGCATATAAATTGGTTGAAAAAACAAATTTGTGTCCTTCGGGGCATGCTTAGGTCCCATGCAAGAAATGGGAATGAATTTCAAACAGCAGGGCACTGTTGATTGCCGGCCAAACATTGGGATACTTTGTTTCTAAATTCTAGTAAATACAAAACTCGTCTGAAATTCATGAAACTTGGCATGCTGTAATGGAATGGCACCCGACATGATGCGGTATTTTTTGTGTCCATTTTGAAAGAAGGCGCACTCAAATAACAGCCAACAAAGGCATTTTGAAACAAATAGATGCCACTGTAACATCTCAAACGTTTTGTATAATTTAATTTGTGTGCGTTTTGTTAACCATTCACGTGACGCCACGCCTCACTCTTTTAATGGCTAGGAGGTGCCGTGCGGACAGGTGCTTGATTGCTTGACTAATCGGAAGGCGTGCTGAAAGCTTCCCCAGGAAGCCAAGAGAAAATGTGCCGAGCAGGATTTCTGCAGCTCTTGATTGCAGACGTTTTAGATAGAGCATCCGTATGCAAAGTGAGGGCTATGGTCTTCCCCCTTAAATCGAGGGAAAATCCGCAGTGGAAGATTTGTGCATCCCTTCAACGCAAACGGTTGTTTTGGATGACCCGTATGCAACCACGTACAAACAATTTGGTTAGATTTGCATCTGTCATATTGGGTATGTTGCCATTTGTCAAACTGGAAAGATTGACATTTGTTGATCTAGTAACATTGCCATTTGTCAATCCTTGTAACACTGCGATTTGTCAAAATATGCAGCTAGAAATCACTAGCACTATCTAATTTTTGCAACTAAAATTCAGTAATTAAGCATATATTTCATTCATAGATTAAGTAGACGTTCTTAATTTATACAAACAATTCAACTCGACAGCTAAACCGACCAAGCTTTTCCCCAATTGTTGCCAACCACGTACTGAAATAGCTAGTTCAACTATATATACTAGCTAATTTTAAGTACATTTTACAGTTCGACCACACATCTATAGTCAGATGAACTGAACAAAATAGCCCCTAAATACTACTACTATCACGGAGAGGCTTTGTGCTACTTCCAGCAGCTTCTCCTCTGCCGAGCGCGGTAAGAGGCAAAGGAGGAGGAGGAGCCTACCGACCAGCTGGAGAAATGCAATACGGTGCCTGCCGCTGCTGCACGTTCAGCAACGCTCGCCAGCTCGAACGCGCACTGCCGCTCCAGGTGATCCCTCTCGAAGCGGCCGGACTGCTCGTAGATCTCCTGATTCCTCGCCTCTGCATTGGCGTGTGCTGCGGCCACGGCTACGGTAAGGCTCTTTGCATGCTTGACGAGGCGCTCCTCCTCCTCCCGTAGGAACTCGATGTAGCGTGCAAGGTCGTTGATGCACGTGCAGGCCTCCACCTCCGCCTCCCTCCTTTAGGCGGCGGTGGCGGAGCGGGTGATGATCCCGGGGGTTGACGGTGGGCTGGCGGCCGATGATGGGGTGGTGGCCACGACCACCACCTCCCGCCTTCGGGCCACGGTGGAGGAGCTGGTGATGGCCACGGTGGAAGCAACGGGGTGGAGGCCACGACGGACACATCCCGGCTTCGGGCCGCGGCAGCGGAGCAGGAGATGGCCCTAGCTTTCGACGGTAGTGTGGCGGCAACGGCGGCTGGCAACGGCTGCCGATGGGCAACGGTGGCGGAGCATGTGGTGGGTGTTCCGCGATATATACAACCAGTCTATTCTGCTAACACTTGCGCACTACACGCTCAAGTAAGTGCACGTCATTGTTTGAACCAAGTGTGCTGCAGTACTCACGAGAGTGAACTTCCCGTCGCAAAAAAATTGCACGCCGTGTTTTTCAGGTACTGTTTTCGCTCTAATTTTTTAACCGTTAATCAGAATGAGGCGTATAATATACCGTTGGAAAGCTATGGATTAGGCGCAACTTCGACATGTTGAACACTTTTCAAGATTCCTCGCAGTTTAAGAGCAGTTTTGAAAATGGTGCAGCCCACAACGAGTGGCAGCGAGCGTATTTTTGTGATTTTTTATAAACCGCTCATCGGAATAAAGAAAATGATACGCCTTTGGAAAGATATCATCGAGGCGCATCTTTTTCATATCTATTATTTTCTCTAATCCATTGCGGTTTAAGAGCAGTTTCAAATTTACTAAATCGAGGAATTATATTTTTTCGAAATTTTTACAATTTTCGGTACTGTTTTTGCTCTAGTTTTTGAACCGTTTGTCGAAATGAGGCGTGTAATACGTCGTTGGAAAGCTATGGACAAGGCGCAACTTTCATATTTTGAAATGTTTTTGAGATTCCTTACGGTTTTAAGTTAATTTTTAAAATGGTGTGGCGGACGACGAGTGGCAGCGGCCGTTTTTCACGAAATTTTTACAAACCGCTGGTCAGAATGATTCAAACGATACACCGTTGGAAAGATATCGACGAGGCGCAACTTTTTCATGTACAACACTCTTCGTATGACTGAAAACCGCACTCCATTGGATGAAAAACCGCACTGCATCACAGGGGTAAGAGAACGACATGGTTTCTTTTTTGTGGGACGTAAATTTTTTAAGACGAGGAAGAAAACCGCACTTTTTTTAGACTGAAAACTGCACTGCATCAGACAATCAAGCGCACTACATTTTTTTAATGCATTTTTGTTTCAAATGTAGTGTACTAAAAAGTCCTTCATATTGAACTTCTTTCAAGATAAAAGTGGACCACATTTGCATGTTTTTTAAATGCAATTTTAGACCAAAGTGCACCGCATTGGGATTTTTTAAAAAATTCATTTTTGTTTTATATGAAGTGTACCGAAAAGTTCTTCGTAGTGGACTTTTTTGCAAGACCAAAGCGCACTGCATTTGCATTTTTAAATGCATTTTTCTTCGTAGTGGACTTTTTTACAAGACCAAAGCGCACTGCCTTTGCATGTTTTAAATGCATTTTTGTTCTAAATGGTGTAAAATTCCTCCAAAAATAATAAAAAGTGAACACCTCTATTAATTTTTTACTAAGTGAACTCCTTTTTTTTGCAAAGTGCACCGCAAAAGTTTTCTTAATGAGCTGCATCGATTTTAATAAATTATACACCATGTCCTTATACATTTTTTACAAACTCAACTCCTTTGTTTTGCAAAGTGCACCGCAAAGGTTAACCACCGTGTTCATGTTTTGTCTAAACTCCCTTCCCCTTCTCAGGTGACAACACTACCCGGTCTGAAGAACTCCTTGTATTATTACCTATTCTCCGATAGCAAGATGCAATCAGTTCCATTTGTTTCTAGTCTAGCTGTAGAAAACATAGGCACAAAAATTCTGGATGATGGCGTTAATAGAGTATGTGAGCATCAAATCTGAAAAACTAAAAGATGGTAACTTTGGCAAGAAACAAAATAGGAAGATGTCCAAGGAGCTCACCCGAGACCGAGCTTTTGTTGTCGTCGTCCCGGAATACACCTGCAAACTACGCGGAAAAGAGCACCGAGTTGCACCACTTGGACATGGGTGTGGCCTTGTACTTCTTTCCCGTGCCGTCGGAACCGCGTGCAATGAGCTAGTGAGCTGCATGTTTTGCTGTCGGAACCGCGTGCAATGAGCTAGTGAGCTGCTTGTTCTACGGACGCTGGACTACACCACTTGGACGCAGGCATGGCCACACCATGAACCAGCAAGTTGCATGGCTACGTTGCTGCCGGTCTTGTTCCTATAGCAGATGAGGAGCAGACCACATTGACTGGGGCAGGGCAACACGGCTCGAGCAGCGGCTTGCCTCCATGTCGAGCAGCCGGTTTGTATTTCTTGGCAGCTACCTCAGCAGACGATGCACGGCAGTGATGGCAACAACTACTCCTCATTCAAAGGGACATGGCTACCAGCTGCTTCTAGAGGACCCAGGAGAGCAGTTCGCCCAGCATCTTCATGCGGTGCACTCGTTCGGGTGCTGAAGTGCCCATGAGAGAAAAATATATCTTCACAGAGGCAGAATAAAGCAAAACTTTAATAGTAAAAATGAACTACGTGGGTTATTGGGAGTACACTGAACACCCAAAACCTCTGAACTTCGCTGGGAGAACCCAGTCAGCTGCACGATTGAGGCATAAAAATGCACCAAAAATGCAGGGGTCGGCCAACTGCATGTTGTTTTTCACTGTTGAATTGAACGTGTAGTGGCACCAGACTGCAAAATGGGACGAGATGCCGACAGTGGTGCTGAAATGCATGATGCGCGGTGCAAACCGAGACACACAGCCATCCAAACTGAAGAAAAAAAGAAAAAAGAACAGCAAGCTCGGCTGGCCGGCAGTCTCTTGCACCCACCTAGTGACGAACTGTGCACCCACTCAAGCGGACTGCAGGCCGCAGCAAGCCGAGCTGCAACCTGAGTCGCGACGAGCTGCACGGTGAGCCAAAACGAGCTGCATGCCATGCTCGTCGGTGTCTTGATTCTGGGCAGGCGACCACCAAACTCGGCAGAGGCCAAGATGACATCGTGCGTGGGGTCCTCACTGGGTTCCGCATCTGCGGCGGCGGCGACGGCGCCCTGGCTTGAGGCAACAGGGCCGGCGACCACCTGCAGGGAGTTATGTACTGCTTCAATCACCATCAATGACATCCATGGCCAGGGGGGCTGGTGGTTTCCGAAGACATGCAATAGAGAACAGGTAATGGTGGATCTCACCTAATTCATGGCGGGGCCGGCGCGTGGTGGCCCGGGCCTCTCGGATCTCGACGCCGGGGAGGTCGTGCTGCTCCGATCCATCTTTATGGTAGTTAGCATCCGTCGCAGTGGCGGGCCCTTCGTGGTAGCTGTCGCATCTGCCTCTCTCGGCATAGGTAGGTGGAGGCGCTTCCCGCGTCGGGGCATCATGCGGGTCCGCAGCAGCCTGGATCCGGCCCTCCTCATCAGCGAGCGACGGGATCGAGCAGCGTGGTGCCACGGTTGGCCGGTGGCCGGCGAGGAAAGAATGAGTGGACGCGGGATGTGACGCGAGGAAGGAGGTGGTTGGGGGCGGCCGGGTCCGATGCGGCGGGGAGAGGCTTAGGGAGGATGCTGCAGGGAGAGGCTTGGTGGTGGTTGTGCAGCAGCATAGGGAGGGAGCTGGTCTGGCGCCGAGGGGCGGGTGGTGGTTCGACGGTGCGGGGAAGTGTTGTAGCTAAGGTGGTTTGGGGTGTTAGCAGAATAAGCCGGACTATTATCAGAATAAGGTCGTAAGGGGTGTTGTTAGAATAGATCCACCATATA
>NC_041386.1:200940548-200982189 GCF_002162155.2 Triticum dicoccoides
CATCCACCCCACCCCCACCTGAAATCAGGGGGAGAGAGATTAGATGCTTTGTGATTTGTGAATGCCACATGTCATTCATCAGGGCGGGTCTCACCTGATTTATATGAGACATGGTCTCATATAATTTTTTTCCGTTGCTCGCCCATTCCCTAACCGGTGGCGCCGCGCCCGCCCCACCACCAACAGGCGCCGCCGCCGCCGCCCCGTCCTAAAAATAGGAGACGATGTCGCCGCCCTCCGGATCTCGCGCGGCCATGCCACCAACCACCGGATCCCGCGGCCACGGCCTAGCTCCCAACCGCCGGATCTTGCCCTCGGCTGAGATGGAAGCCCTACCCCACCAATCGCCGGATCCCGCGCCACCTTAACTCGCCCCCAGCTTCTCCGTGCCTCATCCCGCGCGCGCCTAGGTTCCATGCCGCCGGCCCCCTGGATCCCTCCGAAGAGACAGGCATGTGACGAGCGCCGTCGTTCATGCTCATGCGCGCCACCACATCGGGTCTGTGGTCGTCTCCGTTGCTGCCGTGGAAGGAGCTCCGCCATGGACACCCCCATGCATCCACCCCCGTGGTACAATACCTGGGCAGCCACATCCCCGGGAGCCACCTCACCCTATCCCTGCCGCCATTCCATGCGGCATCGTGCATGCCTGCTTCTTGTCTCTGTCCGGCCTGGGCAGCCACTTCAGTTAGATTTTGCGAACCACCATTTCAGCAGGCCAAATGTGTATATATTCAGCAGGCCAATTTGTATATATCCAGCAGGCCAATTTGTTGATTGACCAAAATTGTGTATTGAAAACTAGTAGAGCAATGTTGATATTTTCAGCAGACTAATGTGTTTATGAGCCTATCAGTAGGGATGCCCTAGCGCTACAAAACATGTGTATTTTAAGGTTGCCATGCGGAAAAAATTCAGTGATACAAGCATGTTCTTTGTGGTAGTCAAGAAATAAGATGCCTGCTATGCTACATTTTTTATATATCCAGTACTTCAAAAGATAGAAACATTGTGCTACCCTTCCTCCTACTTCCAATTTCCATGTGCATCTCTTCATCAATAAAAAATTGTTCATTCCAAAAATTATAAGGAAAACTAGAATTCCCTCTTCAGGAAAAAGCCTAGAGGTTCAAACCTAAAAGGCGAAGAAGTTCAATGTTTGTTACAACACCTAACGAAGGTCAAATTAAAAAAACAAAGCATCTCAAAACAAACTTATAAAAAAGGGATTTTCTCCATTTTAGAAAATCTGGACGTTCAGATTTTAAAAACACACAGGTTTGATGTTTATTAAAAAATATGATTTTCCGTTACTAAAATAAAAAAACCAAGAAGTCCAAATTTTAAAAAAGGAGCAGATCGATGGTTATACAAAATTCAGATTTTCCTCGTTATTAAAAAATGAAACAGCAAGTTCAAAAAATAAAAGGCAAGAAGTTCATGTTTTAAAAAATAGAAGAATTATCACCATTTCTAAAAAAACTCTAGAAGTTCAGTTTTAAGAAACAGAGAGGTTCGATATTGATGACAAAATTACTTACTAAAATAAATAAGTCAAGAAGTCCAAATTACAAAAATAGAGAAGTTTGATATATATATATATATATATATATATATATACATATAAAGTTTGATTTTCCTCGTTACTAACGAATAAACTGAGAAGTTCAGTTCAAAATAACCAAGAAGTTGTACAATGTTTATTACATTTCTAAAAAATACAAAATGAAGTTCAAATAGAGAAGGTAGAGAGGTTCAATGCCTATAAAGAACTCAGATATTTTCACGTAATTGAGAGAAGTTCAGGTTGATAACTGCCAGAAGTTCATGTACTACACGGTGTGCATTTTGTATGAAAAAAAGAATGAAAAGGCAAAGGTTAAAAGTTTTGTTGCTAGAAGTTCAAGTGCTCGGCACGAGAAAGTTCAAAAATTCTTGTGTGAGAGGTTGAACAAAATACGTGACAAAAGTTCAAGGTGAAAACAGCGGGAGGTTCCACTACTACATGGTGCGTTTCAGAAGAGAATAAAAGAATAAAAAACTAAAAGCCTAAAAGGTTTGTTGCAAGAAGTTCACGTGCTCCACCCTGCACGGTTCAAAAACTATATTTACAAGACGTCTGTCATTCATTTACATGTTGTTCTAAAAGGCAAAAAGCAATGTTGTTTTGCCATTTTAAAAACTACTCTCAAACGGCCATGAATTTGTAACACATATCTACATGAAAAACTTGCTGCTATTCCTAAGCTTTCCATTGGGTATATTATGTGCCACTTTCGATGAACGGTTCAAAATTTTCATGTATACCATCTAAAACACGTTTTTATGTATTAAAAAATTCTTATCTGTTCAAAGAAGTTCATAGTGAAAACAATGAGAAGTTCAAGTACTGCAAGGAATGCATTTCAAGTGAGAATAAAAGTATAGAAAAATAAAAGCTTATTAGGTTTGTTGAAAGAAGCTCGAGTGCGCTGTCCAAGGAAGTTCAAAAATTCTCGCGAGAGAGGTTCACCTAGTATTTCCTTGTTCGATTTTTTCTGTATAAAAATCAAATACAATTCTTTACTCAAAATATAAAAGGTGAAGTTCATATTGAAATAACAGAGAAGTTCACAGTTTATTAAAACCTAGGATTTACCTGTTCAAAATATAAAAAACAAAACGCCATTTTTTGCACTTTTAAAAACAACTCATAAACGGAAAAAATGGTTGCTAGAAGTTCAAGTGCTCGGTGAGGAAAAGTTCAAAAAAACCTTGTGAGAGAGGTTCACCGTGTATTTAGATGTCCAAATACATAAAAAAATATGTTGTTTTTTTGTGTTTTAAAATAATTCTCTCAAATCAAAGAGAAGTTGAAAGTGGTAACAACCAGAAGTTCACATACTACATGGTGTGTATTTCATATAAGAAAAATACAATAAAGTGAAATAGAGTGAAGTTCAAACAGACATGCCCCAGAAGTTCAACTACTTCATGCAGTGCTTTTCCATTCGCGATGACGGCGGAAATCATGATCTTCTCATTTTCTAATTTACTTCAAAACATATATGGTTGCTCGCCGTTGAGGCGACCATAGAGCGCTTTGCTCGTGTCCCTTCGCGCGCGCTCTACTAGCGGTTGGGCGTGCGCATGATCACGTCGAGAGCCCCATATGCATGCGGTTGCGCCGTGCGTGTTGCCACGCGATGCAGTTACATGTGGCACGATGGAGTTACGCGCTGCAAATTAGAACTGCCATCAGGGCCTGCTGATATTCCTGGCCGTCCGGCTTCCCCTTTAATTCCCGCGGCCATTATATCCTTAGTCTCTTCAATCATTAGATCACACCCCATAACAGAACAAGCACGCCCACGATGACACAAAGAGAGGGGATGTCCAGCGGCGCTCCAATGGAGTTTGGCGAGCATAAAGTGGAGACCCACGCGAGGGAGGCGGATCTCTCGGTGGTGTACACCATCGGCCCAGCCGTGGTGGATGACTACATCAACAGCATTGAGTAGTTGCTTGCTCGAGACAAGTACAAGGTTGGCATCGACCTCCAGTACACCACTTATCGTCCCGGCATAGATTAGAAGGTTATCGTCGCCTAGTTGTTTGCAGGCCATCATGTCCTCATCTATCACTACTGCATGGCCACATAGCCTTGCGACCATTTCAACAGGTTTGTCAATAGCACCGACTACAAGTTCGCCACCGTGGAAACCACCGACGATGTAAATGCGCTCCTGAAAGTGCAACTATCCCTAGGTGGTTTTGGTAATTCATAACAACATATAGCTCATTGAGCTAATGCTATTCCAAGATGATTATTTCAGGAAAGCTCAATGATTGGCATGGCATGGATGTGAAAGTGGAACCCTCAAGATGCTAAGGACAAAGGATTGGCTCAAGCTCAAAAGCTCAAGACTCTTCATTTTATATTTTAGTGATCCAAGATCACATTGAGTCTTTAGGAAAAGCCAATACTATCAAAGAGGGATGAGGTGTTGCTTAATGAGCCTCTTGCTTCATGTGCTTAGTGATATGCTCCAAAACCCTCAACTACTTTGCCATATCCACATATGACCTAAACCCTAAGCCAAACTCGGTCATACCGATTCTTTCTATCCGGCGCCACCGAGTTTCACTTGTCATAAGCCACTGCCAAACCCTAGCAATTCGGTTCTACCGATAGGGATCTCGGTCTCACCGAGATGGGATTGCAAACTCTCTGTTTCCCTTTCGTAACTTTTCGGTCTCACCTAAAGAGCAAATCGGTCCCACCGAGATTGCAATGTAAATTCAGTGTTTCCTTTTTGTAACTTTTCGGTCTCACCGAAAGAGCAAATCGGTCCCACCGAGTTTGCGTGACCAACTCTCTGGTTAGCTAATTACCAAAATCGGTCTCACCGAGTTTGTGTAATCGGTCTCACCGAGATTACGTTATGCCCAAACCCTAACCATATCGGTCCTACCGAGTTGCATGTCAGTCCCACCGAAAATCTCTAACGATCACTAGGTTTACCTTTTCGGTCCGACCGAGTTTGTTGATTCGATCCCACCGAGATTGGAAAACTGTGTGTAACGGTTGGATTTTGTGTGGAAGCTATATATACCCCTCCACCTCCTCTTCATTCGTGGAGAGAGCCATCAGAACACATACACAATTCCAACTCATATGTTCTGAGAGAGAACCACCTACTCATGTGTTGCGACCAAGATATTCCATTCCTACCATATGAATCTTGATCTCTAGCCTTCCCCAAGTTGCTTTACACTCAAATCTTTTTTCCACAAAATCCAAATCCTATGAGAGAGAGTTGAGTGTTGGGGAGACTATCATTTGAAGCACAAGAGCAAGGAGTTCATTACCTACACACCATTTGTTACTTCTTGAAGAGTGGTGTCTCCTAGATTGGCTAGGTGTTACTTGGGAGACTCCGACAAGATTGTGGAGTTGAACCAAGGAGTTTGTAAGGGCAAGGAGATCGCCTACTTCGTGAAGATCTACCGCTAGTGAGGCAAGTCCTTCGTGGGCGATGGCCATGGTGGGATAGACAAGGTTGCTACTTCGTGGACCCTTTGTGGGTGGTTGCTTCTTCGTGGACCCTTCGTGGGTGGAGTCCTCTGTGGACTCGCGCAACCGTTACCCTTTGTGGGTGGAGCCCTCCGTGGACTCGCGCAACTGTTACCCTTCGTGGGTTGAAGTCTCCATCAACGTGGATGTAGGATAACACCACCTATCTGAACCACGGGAAAAACTTCCGTGTCTCCAATTGCGTTTGAATTCTCCAAACCCTTCCCTTTACGTTCTTGCAAGTTGCATGCTTTACTTTCCGCTGCCAATATACTCTTTGCATGCTTGCTTGAATTGTGTGATGATTGCTTGACTTGTCCTACAATAGCTAAAATCTGCCAAGAACTAAAATTGGGAAAAGGTTAAGTTTTTATTTGGTCAAGTAGTCTAATCACCCCCCCTCTAGACATACTTTCGATCCTACAAGTGGTATCAGAGGTTTGGTCTCCATTTGCTTTGATCTCCATAGCTTTTGGTGGTCATAGTCTTGGTTTCACAACCTAGGAGAGTATGGCGTCTAGCGAGGGAAATTATCACCGTAGAGGTCCTTACTTTGATGGTACTAATTTTGCTAGTTGGAAGCATAAAATGAAAATGCATATTCTTGGACATAACCCCGCCGTTTGGGCTATTGTGTGTGTTGGTTTGCAAGGTGACTTCTTTGATGGGAAAGAACCAAACTGTGAAGCTACCGCGGATGAGTTGAAGATGTTGCAATACAATGCTCAAGCTTGTGATATTCTCTTCAACGGATTGTGCCCTGAAGAATTCAACAAAATCAGCCGTCTTGAGAATGCAAAGGAAATTTGGGACACTTTGATTGATATGCACGAAGGTACCGACTCCGTCAAGGAATCCAAGTTGGATGTGCTTCAAAGTCAACTTGACAAGTTCAAAATGAAGGATGGTGAAGGTGTCGCTGAAATGTACTCTAGGCTTGCTCTCATCACAAATGAGATTGCCGGCTTAGGAAGTGAAGAGATGACCGATAGATTCATCATCAAGAAGATTCTAAGAGCCTTGGATGGAAAATATGATACCGTGTGCACATTGATCCAAATGATGCCCAATTACAAAGATCTCAAGCCAACAGAGGTGATTGGAAGAATTGTTGCTCATGAGATGTCACTCAAGGATAAAGAGGAACTTCACAACAAATCAAGTGGTGCCTACAAAGCCTCATGTAAAGCCCCTACATCATCAAGTGAGAAACAAAACTTCAATGAAGAATTGAGCTTAATGGTGAAGAACTTCAACAAGTTCTACAAGAGTAGAAGCAAAGATAGAAGCTTCAAGTTAAGGTCCTACAATGACAAAAGATCTTCTAGTCGAGAGAGAAACTGCTACAGTTGTGGAAGACTCGAACACTATTCCAATGAGTGTACGGCTCCCTACAAGAGAAGAGAAGATTCTCCAAAAAGAAGAAGCAAATAATCACCACCAAGAGAGAGAAGGAGTAGAGATGATCGTTATGAACGAAGATACTCACGGAGAAGCAAGGATTCGAAAAGGAAGGAAAAATCATCAAGGAGCTACACAAAACGAAGACATCAAGCTCATGTTGGTGAATGGGTATCCAGCTCCGACTCCGACAGCCACTCCGAGAGAAGTTATCACTCCGACTCCGAAGATACTCAAGATGAAGGTGTTGCCGGTCTAGCACTTGTGTCAACCAACTCCTATGACATATTTGACTCACCAAATGAAGGAATTGGAAGATGCTTCATGGCCAAAGGTCCTAAGGTAACACACCCCGAGTATGTTGATTTCAATAGTGATGAAGATGACTTGTTAGGTGATGATTTGCTTGTTGACAACTCTAGTGATGAATACTATGATGAAACGTCAATTAATCATGCTAATCAAGATAAAATGAATGAAAATGATAAGGAGAAGATTGAGGCTCTAACTAAAGAACTAAACACTCTTAAGTTAGCTCATGAAACTATCTTCGAAGATCATCGAGAACTTTTAAGAGCTCATGAGAAATTACGCTTTGAAAAGCTCAATCTGGAGCAAGAGCATGAGTTCTTAAAAGCAATCAATGATGATCTCCGCAAGAAAAGTTCTTCTTACATTGCCAAGGGTTTACTCTTATCCACTTACATGCCTCAAGTCAAGTCTAGTAACAAGAACAAGAAAGATTCTTCCTCTAGCAGTAACAATGATCATGCTAAATCCAATATTGTTGCTTCTAGTAGTTCTCTTGATTCCACTAATGATTCTCTTAGCCAAGTTACACTTGAGCAAGAAAATAGCTTATTGAAGGGAATTATAGAGAAAGGAGTGTACAAAAGCCTTGCCGGGAGTAAGCAATTCGAGGAAATTGTGCACAAGCAAGGAATGCACCGGAAGAATCAAGGTGTTGGTTTTGAACGAAAGTTCAATGCCAATGGAGTTGAGTGGGAAGAAGATCAATACCCCAAGACAAAGTTTGTTCCTCAACAAGAGAAGTATGATACTTCTTTCAAGAGGACACAAGCTCAAGATGATCTTCCACCACAAGACTACAAGCAAAAAGGCAAGGACAAGCTTCAAGAGGAAATTGATGCATTTGAAGAAGCTCCTAAGACCTTAGTCAAGTGGATTCCCAAGACTACTTCAAGTTCCACTTCATCAAGTACGACTACAACTCCAAGGATTCCCATCAAGATGGTGTGGATCCAAAAGAAGAAGAACTAAAGAGTTCTCGAGGGTGACTCCGCCAACATACTTCACTCTTAGCATTTTGGCAAGAACAAGTGAAATCAACTTCCACATCTTGCACTAGTTCAAGGAGTCACAAACCCTCTTGTTGGTAAGACAAGGGACAAGGTAACCTAAAAGTTTTCATGGACATCATCTTGTGTGTGCATCACTCTATGTCTATGGATATCCTTGTTTGTTCCTTGTGGGACTAACCCATGTAGGTATTGAAAGTGCAATTCACTCAAATGGATAGCTCAAAGTGATCTACATCAACATTGAGCATCCACATCTTCAACATCTACATGAAGTCATCATCGACAAAACCCGAGGTTAGTTCATCCCTCTAAGGGGGGATATCACATCTAGGGGGAGCTTTACTCTAAGACTTGAGCTAAAGCAACTCTAAAGATGTGAACACAACAATGCTTTATGTAAAAGTGGTAACCCTACTTGAGCTTAAACGATGAGTATGACCTATGATCAAGTGTTCTCACTTGACTCCTAAGTCAATATACTCATATATAGATGACCTTGTCATCACAAATTGCTTGATAGATGCTAGAATTGGTTGTCCATGCCTTGTCACATATTTCATTTGCCATCTTATTGTGTGAGCATGCTGATTGCATATTTTACTCATTCGAGGACATCCACTTGTTGTTTTGATTGTTTGGTTTTATTTCCTTTTGCCAAGTGGATGGACAAGAATGCCTAAGAACCTCCTCTAGCTATCTATGCTTTTCTCGTCTCAAACTCTATTCATGCTACATCACAAAATTTGATCAAGTCACATTCGAACCACTCTGTGTGAGGAGCGCTCGGAGTCCCCGATTCGTCATAGACTTAAACTTCCAAAACCTCTTTATGATTCTCGGTCTGACCGATACCCCACTTTCGGTCCTACCGAGATCATTAAGTTGATCTAGGTTTTCGATCTCGGTGCAACCGATTTGAACCTTTCGGTCACACCGAGTTGCAACCACTGTATACAGTTTTGCATCTCGGTGCCACCGAGCTGTTCCACTCGGTCACACCGACAGGGTCGGGCTATATATAGTCACGGGCAAAAATTTGGAAATTTCTCCGAACCCCTTCGCCCGCGCGATAGCCTGCTCTGCCAACGTGGTCTCCGAATCGTCTCCTCGCCGCCAGCCGCCTCCAGTCGCTGGTCTTCATCGCCGTCAACGGGAATTCTACCCCGCCGTTGCCGCCGTAGCGAGTCTCCGCCGAACTAGGGTATGGACTCGATCTTTGTGCTATTCCCCAATCCGATTCTTAGCACATTGTGATCATCATGATTCTTGCCACGATTGAAACACTCCTATCCAGTCAATGCGTTTGTAGATTAATTTTGATTCGAAAATTTTTAGGGTTAGGTTTCCGCCGAAACCATCTCGGACCCACCGAGTTGAAAAACTCGGCCCCACCGATTTGGCTTATGCCATTGCACAAGTGATACTTGGTCTGACCGAGAATTACTTATCGGTGTGACCGATTTTGGAACTTTGTGAAACCCTAGCAGTCTCGGTGCCACCGAACTGTGACTCGGTCTGACCGAGTTCACTAGTTTAGGTTCCAAAACTGCTTTGGTATCACCGAGTTTAAAAATCGGTAGATCCGAGATGATTTCAGTGGGAAACTAAAACTAAGTTTTTGGATCATTCTTTTGCAAAAATCTCTGCATTTTTTGATGCTCATCTATTCTACCTCATCTATAAACTATTCACAGGATTAGCAGTCAGAGTTTGCATCATGTCAGACCAAAGTGATAGCCAGAACTTGTCAGAGCAGCAAGTGCAGATGAGTGAGGGCACTAGTCCCTCCAGCTCTTCAGATGATGGCAGCAGAAGTACCCCAAGCAATTTGCCAAAAGCTGCCACCAGACAGAGGAAGAAGAGAACTTCAGATTCTGAGGATGAAGATTATGTGGCAGAGGAAGAGGAAGCCACATCAAAGAGAGTTGAGCCAACACAGGGCACAAAGCCAGGATTGAAAATCAAAAGGCCAGCAGGCAGGCAACCTATGTCAAAGGCCAGAGCTTCAACTGAGAAGCCCACTCCCATAGAGCCAGTTGCTCCTGAAGGCAAGAAAAGAAAGGAAAGGGTCAAGAAGACCGTAGCCAGAGTACTTGGAAAGGCTTCCATCATGGAAGAAGAGGAAGAAGAAGAGGTAGCTGCACCAGCACCTAAGGCACCCAAGCTGATGGGTGATGCCATAAGATCAGGGGCAGCTGCTTCCAAGGCCAAGCCAGCTCCAAAGCCAAAGCCAAAGAGAAATACAAGAAGCATCCCAGCTACTGAGAAGAACAAGGCCCCAGTGCCTGAAGCTGCTGAAGAAGATGATGAAGAGCACATTCTGAGAAAGCTCAAGCCCAAGATCCCAGACCACAACGATGCTCATCCTATGGCTGAGGACATGAAGCTCAGGAGAGATTCAGGACTCCGGAAGTGGAGAGAAGCAGACCCGTATGCTTCAAGGAGGAGGACTGCTGTTGACTACAGATTTCACACCAAGGAACAGCAGGACTTCTATGAGACAGTGCTGCTTGATAAGAAGCCAATAGTCTGTGATACGAGATGGGTTGATTGGGAGTACATCAAGGACAATGAAGAACACTACCCTAGAGTGTATGACAGCTTTAATGCTTGTGGAGTAGCAGACTTTGTTGGGCAGAAGCTCACAAAGTGGAACGAGGAGCTTATCATGCAGTTCTACTCCATAGCACATTTCTACCCAGATGGAAAGATCACATGGATGTCTGAAGGTACGAGGTACCAATCTACAGTTGCTGAATGGGCTCGGCTGATCAATGCCCCAGAAGAGCAGGAAGATGACTTGGATGTATATGCCAAGAAGAAGATGGACCACAACTCTATGTCCAACATGTACAAGGAAATTCCAAATGAAGCTCTTGAAACTTTCAAATTTGGCTCAGTGCATTATCTTCTGTCAGGGCTGCCAACTATTAATTGGATTTTGAGGCACACTCTCTTGCCCAAGTCAGGTGATCACAAGATGATCAGAGGCCATGCAATCAATTTTCTTCATGTATTTGATGTGCCTCAGAAATTCAAGGTCATGAGCCTCATAGTAGAAACTATCAAGAGGACTGCAGCAGATCAGAAGAGGAGCTGTGGATATGCCCCACAAATTCAAGAATTAATCAACTCCAAGATGGGCACAGGCATATACTTGTTGGACAAGGAACACTTGCCTATTCATCCAGATTTTGAGGACAATCAAGTTGTGATGAATGAGAACGAAACATCATCAGTTCAAGCACAAGCAAAGAAGGAGAAGGCAAGGAAGGAGAAAGCTGCCAAGATGCCAACTCAAGAGGAGGCATCTGAGTATTTCTTGAAAACCAAACAAGAGCAGCTTGGTTACCTAATTGCATCCACCCTGCGGATTGAGAAAGGACTAGCCACCCTAACTCAGAACCAGGCAAGCCTAGAGAGAATCATGGAACAAAAGTTCTATGACTTGGGTGTCAAGGTGACAGAGATTCAGACTGCAGTGGAGCAGCTCCAAGATGACATGCAGGAGAGGAGAGGCAGGACTACAACTAATGCCTTTGCCAGAGTGCCACGAGGTCCGAGGTCGTCTGCAGTGCCAGTTGCTGACCCCAGAGTCACCACGTCTGCACCAGCTATAGCTTCAGTTCCACCAGCTCCAGCATCTACTTCAGCCTCGACTCCGACCACGTCTACAGAAGGCTTCGTCCTTGGAGTGCTCCGGACTCCACCACCACCTGAAGATCAAGCATGAGTGTCGATCTAGCACTATGCATTTTCTAGGAACTTGTTGGTAACTTGTTGCCAAAGGGGGAGAAAATGTATAGATCATAGGCTTCGAGAGAGAGAGTGTTGCTTTTATTCTCTCTTGCTTTATTTGGTGGTTTTTCGAACTTTGTTTGCTTTTGAGTGCTTGAGATACTATGTCATTGCTCGTGAGACATTGATGATCATGTGTTTGATCATAAGCTACACTTAATGTTTGCTTAATATTATCATCTTATCTATCTTATGTGATCATTCACTATTCTTGGTGATGAGTGCATGTATTTCATTCTTATCATTTTAAGCGCTCCACCAAGATGTATGTGACATGGAAGAGTAACCCATGACTCTAACTCCTTGTGCATTTGCAGTCCAAAGCAAATTTTAAATATGCACAAATTTAGGGGGAGCTCTTACTTGTCACATACTTCTCAAAGCGACGATATATTTCATGCTTATTATCATTTGTCGAAGCTTTGATCTATATGTTGTCATCAATTACCAAAAAGGGGGAGATTGAAAGTGCAACTATCCCTAGGTGGTTTTGGTAATTCATAAAAACATATAGCTCATTGAGCTAATGCTATTCCAAGATGATTATTTCAGGAAAGCTCAATGATTGGCATGGCATGGATGTGAAAGTGGAACCCTCAAAATTCTAAGGACAAAGGATTGGCTCAAGCTCAAAAGCTCAAGACTCTTCATTTTATATTTTAGTGATCCAAGATCACATTGAGTCTTTAGGAAAAGCCAATACTATCAAGGAGGGATGAGGTGTTGCTTAATGAGCCTCTTGCTTCATGTGCTTAGTGATATGCTCCAAAACCCTCAACTACTTTCCCATATCCACATATGACCTAAACCCTAAGCCAAACTCGGTCATACCGATTCTTTCTATCCGGCGCCACCAAGTTTCACTTGTCATAAGCCACTGCCAAACCCTAGCAATTCGGTTCTACCGATAGGGATCTCGGTCTCACCGAGATGGGATTGCAAACTCTCTGTTTCCCTTTCGTAACTTTTTGGTCTCACCGAAAGAGCGAATCGGTCCCACCGAGATTGCAATGTAAATTCAGTGTTTCCTTTTTGTAACTTTTCGGTCTCACCGAAAGAGCAAATCGGTCCCACCAAGTTTGCCTGACCAACTCTCTGGTTAGCTAATTACCAAAATTGGTCTCACTGAGTTTGTGTAATCGGTCTCACCGAGATTACGTTATGCCCAAACCCTAACCATATCGGTCCTACCGAGTTGCATGTCAGTCCCACCAAAAATCTCTAACGGTCACTAGGTTTACCTTTTCGGTCCGACCGAGTTTGTTGATTCGGTCCCACCGAGATTGGAAAACTGTGTGTAACGGTTGGATTTTGTGTGGAGGCTATATATACCCCTCCACCTCCTCTTCATTCGTGGAGAGAGCCATCAGAACACATACACAATTCCAACTCATATGTTCTGAGAGAGAACAACCTACTCATGTGTTGAGACCAAGATATTCCATTCCTACCATATGAATCTTGATCTCTAGCCTTCCCCAAGTTGCTTTCCACTCAAATCTTGTTTCCACAAAATCCAAATCCTATGAGAGAGAGTTGAGTGTTGGGGAGACTATCATTTGAAGCACAAGAGCAAGGAGTTCATTACCTACACACCATTTGTTACCTCTTGGAGAGTGGTGTCTCCTAGATTGGCTAGGTGTTACTTGGGAGACTCCGACAAGATTGTGGAGTTGAACCAAGGAGTTTGTAAGGGCAAGGAGATCGCCTAGTTCGTGAAGATCTACCGCTAGTGAGGCAAGTCCTTCGTGGGCGATGGCCATGGTGGGATAGACAAGGTTGCTACTTCGTGGACCCTTTGTGGGTGGTTGCTTCTTCGTGGACCCTTCGTGGGTGGAGCCCTACGTGGACTCGCGCAACCGTTACCCTTTGTGGGTGGAGCCCTCCGTGGACTTGCGCAACCGTTACCCTTCGTGGGTTGAAGTCTCCATCAACGTGGATGTAGGATAGCACCACCTATCCGAACCACGGGAAAAACTTTCGTGTCTCCAATTGTGTTTGAATTCTCCAAACCCTTCCCTTTACATTCTTGCAAGTTGCATGCTTTACTTTCCGCTGCCAATATACTCTTTGCATGCTTGCTTGAATTGTGTGATGATTGCTTGACTTGTCCTACAATAGCTAAAATCTGCCAAGAACTAAAATTTGGAAAAGGTTAAGTTTTTATTTGGTCAAGTAGTCTAATCACCCCCCCCCTCTAGACATACTTTCGATCCTACAGCTCCGTGTTACGGGCTTGGCCTGCAAGAACCTTGTCGAAATCGGTGACCACTACAGGGTCTGGGGAAGCACGAAGAAGGACTCCCTGGTCGAACTCGCCTTGATCATCATCGACCCCTAGTACGAAAAGATGAAGCATGATGCCCAGAGAACAAGTCCCCTATCCTGGCACAGGGCCTGGATGCGGCAACTGGATGAACCTCACCTCAAGTTCGCGGCCAAGAGCGTGTACACATGCTACGAGATGCACAGGCGGATCGTTGAGATGAGGAACTGCCTCGTTACCAAAACCGTAGCTCGGATCGAGCCACAAGCAGAGCAAGCATCACAAGAAGTAGATGATGATCATATGATCGTTTATGCTAGTTAATCATGCATGTAATATATAGTTTACTTTATTGGTGTGTGGAAATGTCATGTGTGTAGTAGCCACCTATGTAATTATGCATGTAATAGTTTACTTTGGTGTGTGCAAATGCCATGGTTGTAGTAGCCACCTATGTAAGTGGATGTTTAATTTGGTTATGCAAGCATGTCCTTATAAGTGTGTGTTTGTGTGTGTCTATATATATATACAATATATATACATATATATATATATGTGTGTGTGTGTGTGTGTGTGTGTGTGTGTGTGTTGTTGCTGTTGTTCTGTATGCAATCCCATCGCTCAACACACACGTCTTATTAGCAGCAATCGTCTGTGTTATTATCGGTCTTCACACACATTTCTGATTACAGACCTGTTTGCCGTGTATCACACACATCTTGTTAAGTTGAACCGTTTCTGTTCTCATGTCTCAACAAAATAGTTCATATGAGTGAACCGCATGCCATATATCGCACACACACCTTCATCTGGCTGACCGTTTCTTTTGTGTTGCCAAATCACAAATAGTTCATCCGAGTGAACCGTATGCTGTATATCGCGCACACCTCCATCTGGCTGCCCGTTTCTTTTGTTCCTGCTCATCACAAACAGTTAATTGAACTGAACCGTATGCCCTGCATCGCGCACACAACTAAAATCTGAACCGTGTTTGATGCATCCTCCATCGCAAACATTTTGCACCTTTTTTGATGGTTTTTTACACCACCGTCTGCGATTATGGCATCGCACACAGTTTCCTCGAAGGGTCTCTGATCGTAGTGTCGCGTTAGCAGCATCCTGCGGTAGTGTTTGGGTTCAATCTTGACGTGTCCTTTCCCAATGACAGTAGGGGCAGCAAGGCACGTATTGTATTGTTGCTATCAAGGATAAAAATATGGGGTTTCATCATATTGCTTGAGTTAATTCCTATACATCATTTCATCTTGCTTAATGCGTTACTCCGTTCTTTATGAACTTAATACTCTAGATGCATGCCGGATAGCAGTCGATGTGTGGAGTAATAGTAGTAGATGCAGAATCCTTTCGGTCTACTTGACACGGGCGTGATGCCTATATTCATGATCATTGCCTTAGATATCGTCATAACTTTGCGCTTTTCTATCAATTGCTCGGTAGTAATTTGTTCACCCACTGTATTATTTTCTATCTTGAGAGAAGTCTCTAGTGAAATCTATGACCCCCGAGTCTGTTTTCCATCATATAAGTTTCTAATCTACTATTTTGCAATCTTTTACTTTCCGATCTATAAACCAAAAGTACCAAAAATATTTACTTTGCCGTTTATCTATCTCTATCAGATCTCACTTTTCCAAGTAACTGTGAAGGGATGGACAACCCCTTTATCGCGTTGGGTGCAAGTTGTTTGATTGTTTGTGCAGATATTCTGTGACTTGTGTGTTGTCTCCTACTGTATTGATACCTTGGTTCTCAAACTGAGGGAAATACTTATCTCTACTTTGCTGCATCACCCTTTCCTCTTCAAGGGAAAAACCAACACAAGCTCAAGAACTAGCACGCCCTCCCACCAGCTTCAAGTGTGTGTGGGGCGGGGGGAGGGCACTATACTTCGTACGTCCTGAACCTCCATGGGGTCGATGTTCGGGCTGTGAGGCGCATGTGCCACATCAAAGTTGTGAATTGGGTATTTAAGTATCATACCACCCTTTATATATATATATATATATATATATATATATATATATATATATATATATATATATATATATATATATATATATATAGGACAACACTATTCTAATCTTAGGATCAGAATAGTTATTTGGATCACGACACGCGTTATATATAGAAGCGATGAGTTTGTTCTCAAACTCCCGAACGCGTAGCCACAAAAAAGAAAAAAATTCCCCACGATCGCTCGTCCACCACCAACCTCCCCCCGATCCCATCGCCCCCGCCCCGCTGTACCTTAGCGCGTCGCCCGCCGCCGCCACCCCTTCCCCTCGGCCCGACGTGCCTCCTACTGGCGTCGGACCCCTACACCACCGCGCGTCGCGGGATCCAAGGAATCTCACGCGCCGCCGCCACCCACGGGTCCGCCCCCGTGACCAATCCTGCCACCACACACCGGCACGCGGCCTGCCGGCTCTCTCAGACGTTGCTGCTACACCCCTACTGCCCGGCCAACCTCGTCCTCATCCAGCCGCTGTGTTCCCAGACGAGGACGCAGCGAGGCGGTCCACCAGCGCAGATCCACTTCCGAGCTCCCCGCCTACACCCCCACCTCGACCTTCTTCCTGCATAGGCGCGAGCGCGACCCCGCACCAAAATGCCTGCCGGCGTCGACACAGCGCCGACCATAAGCGTGAGCTTGCGCGATTCCTCAGCTCCGCCCCTCCACCGCTTCCTCTTGCCCATGCCCATGCCCGGAGGCTCTCCCAACCATGGCTCCTCGAGGTTTCGTGCTCCCCCATGGTTATGACCTTAGGTGAACTTTATTTGGTCTTCTGTTTGAACTGTAGAAAATAAGTAATGTCTCTGCTCTCCCGTTGGTTACCCCTGCCGCCGACTGGCCAGCTCCACCCATCTGAACTTCCTGCGACAAACACTCCCTTTGCTTACCCGCAAAAAGTGGAGGGGAGGACACAAAGTTCTTCTCTTCCTCACCTTGGTTAGTGGTTGGTTTCTCTAATGGTCGAGGTGGAGACAAGGAGAGGTGGTAAACGGCGGTTGGATTGAGAAGTGGTGAGGTGCAGTAGCACTTGGGACAATGGCAACTTTTTGCTGAAAGAAGGTGTGACACCACCCATGGAAACAGTGGAGGAAAAAGTTCAGAAAAAACTAGCAGGCTAACTTGTTTCAGTGTTCCGTTCAAAAAACAATTTGTTTCAGTGATGCGTTCTTGCATGTTCGTTTCTTCCAAATGTCAACCTTTAAATGTACATGCTGGTAATTCATTCTTTAATTCTCAGGGCACCACTGATGGCCGATCCCTATTATATTGTCAGTATATTATCTTGATGTACTATAATCCTCTGACCATTACGCTTGACATATTCGATGGAAAACTTACAATTTCATGGCAATTCACTAACAAAACGAATTGTTGCAGTACAAAATATATAAGTATTCCAAAATTAACTAAAAAAGGAATAGCGCATTGACAATAAGAAACACACCTCCAGCACCAGTTTAGTCACATATGTTTCAAAGTACTATGGTAACCAGGAAAACAAAACAATTCAATATACTGACAAAATTAGTTTCAAAAACAACTTTTCTTTAGTTAAAACATAGGACGATCGAATAAGATTTTTTTTTATTTTTCATGTAAGTTCATGTGTGGAAGTCAAACAAGGTCAAAAGAACATAAAAAATATGGAACAAGAAGAAACGTTGATAGTGAAGTTCGAATGAAAAAAAAAGAAATCCATACATGGGGTGTTCGAGTGGGGGCATTTTTCACTCAAAAAACCCGCAAACATGGTCGTGCATATTTACTAGGGGCGTTTGTATTAGAAGATATTTGCACGAACTTTCCTTTCACATTCTCGTGCTTCAGACACAAAAACGAAGAAGTCCAAATTAAAATAAACAAGTGTTTCAATGTTTCGATGTTTATATACAAAAAAGAAGAAAACAAGGGTCACCTAGAAATTTTGAACTCTGGAAGTTCAAATTTGATAACATTGGAGAGTTCAAAGAAAATATTATCGGTGTATAAAAAAGATCCCCATGAATTTTCCCGTTATTAAAAACATATAACCAAAAAGTTCAAATTAAAATAATAGAGCCTTTAATTTTTTAGCATAATAACATATTGCTTTTAGATAACCCCAAGAAGGTCAAATTTTAAATAATAGAATAGTTAAAAATAGTTTATCCAATATGGAATTGTATATTTCTAAAAAACATAGAAGTTTGAATATAAAAAATCGAAAGGTTTGACGCTTATTAGAAAATTAGGATTTTCCCCTAGGATTTTATCGTTTTTAAAAACTCAGATGTTCATTGTTATTAAAGAATCAACCATAAAGTTCAAATTGAAAACACATTCGAAATTGATGTTTATTTAAAAATCAAACAACTCTTTGCTATAAAATAAAAAATCTGAAGTCCTAATTAAATTAGTACAGAAGTTCAAAGTTTATTAAACCCTAATAAGAAAAACCTTGAAGTTCAACTAGAAGATCCAAATAAGTTCATGCCACCCTTCGGCGGAGCATGAGTCTTGGGTGTGTGCGTCTTGAATGTGTGTTATTCATGTGGGTGCCCCCATGCGTGTCTACGACACGTATGTGTCCTCCGAGTAGGTCTATCATAGGGTTTTTTAATCTCTAAAAAATACAAGTTATAAAATTGTTAATGGAATGTTAACCAAAAAAACAAAACTAATACAATGGCCTAATGAATAAGCCCACCCCGTTCAAAAGTTCTGTGATAAGAAACCTGGAAGGTCAAATTAAAATAACAGAGAAGTTCGAAGTTTTTAAAAAGTTAGATTTTTTCTCATTACTAAAGAATAAAACAAAGACATTCAAATTAAAATAAAGGAACAACTAAAAAAGTTTAAAACAGATTTTTCCCTGTTTTAAAAAAACTAGAAGCTCAAACTAAAAGAACGAAGAAATTAAATTAAAATAACAAAATGGTTTAATGTTTATAAAAATGATTTGTTCTATTTTTAAAAATAAAATGCATAAGGTCAAATTGAAATAATGTAGCAGTTCAATTTTTTAATATAAAACATATGTCTCCATTTCTAGCAAGACCCCTAGAAGTTCAAAAAAATAACTAGAAGTTCAAATTTAAATAATGAAGTGGTTCCATATTTATATTTATTAGAATTTTCCTCGTAACTAAAGAATAACCGAAGAAGGCTGATTTAAAAAAATAGAGCAGCTCAAAATTTATAAAGAAAATGGATTTGCCTTATTTCTACAAAAAACCTAGAGGTTCAAATTTAAATAATGAAGAAGTTCAATGTTTATTACAAGACCAAGAAGTTCAAATTAAAAAAACAACCAGTTCAAAATATTTATAAAAAATGGAGTAGTTCAATGTATATGAAGAACTAAGGTTTTCCCGTAACCGAGAGAAGTTCAGGTTGATAAGTGCCAGAAGTGCACGTACCGCACAGTGTGGTTTTGTATGGAAAAAAGTATGAAAAAGCAAAGGCTAAAAGTTTTGTTGCTAGAAGTTCAAGTGCTCGGCGCGAGAAAGTTCAAAAATTCTTCTGAGAGTGGTTGAACAAAAATACGTGTCAGAAGTTCAAGGTGAAAACAACGAGAAGTTCAACTACTGCAAGGAATGCATTTCAGGTGACAATAAAAGTATAGAAAAATAAAAGCTTAAAAGGTTTGTTGAAAGAAGTTCAAGTGCTATGTCTAGGAAGTTCAAAATTCTTGCAAAAGAGGATCACCTTGTATTTCCATGTTCGATTTTTTCCATATAAAAATCGAATACAATTCTGTACTCAAAATATAAAAAGGTGAAGTTCAAATTGAAATAACAAAGAAGTTCGAAGTTTATTAAAACCTAGGATTTACCTGTTCAAAAAATAAAAAACACAACACCATTTTTTCCACTTTTAAAAAGAACTCATAAACGAAAAAATGATTGCTATAAGTTTAAGTGCTCGGCGAGGGAAAGTTCAAAAAATTCTTGTGAGAGAGGTTCACCGTGTATTTAGATGTCCAAAAATACATAAAAATATGTTGTCTTTGTGTTTTCAAATAATTCTCTCAAACCAGAGAGAAGTTCAAAGTGATAACAACCGGAAGTTCACGTACTACATTGTGTGTATTTCATATAAGAAAAATACAATAAAGTGAAACAGAGTGAATTTCAAACAGAGATGCCACAGAAGTTCAACTACTTCACGCAGTGCAAAAAAACAACACGTCAAAAATAGAGTGAAGTTCAAACAGACATGCCCCAGAAGTTCAACTACTTCACGCAGTGCATTTCCGTTCGCGATGAACGCAAAAATCATGATCTCGCCATTTTCTAATTTACCACAAAAGTATAGGAATATCATTTGTGTAAGTTTCAAGTCCCTGGTCGGAGAAAGTTTAAAAAAATTATTATGAGAGGGGTTTGTACAAAAGGAGTAGCATTTGTGTAACACTAACGAATGGATGAGAAAATTACAAATGAAAATACATCACAGAAGTTCAACGTGAAAGCAGCATGAAGTTCAACTACTACGCTGAATGAATTTTAGATGAAAAACTTTTAAAATCATCACGAGTATGAAAAAACAATCAACACGGGAAAGTTATGTGCTTACAACAGCTTTCCACTGGTATATCACTTGCTCAATTCCGGTGAGTGGATGGAGAGTTACGAGCAGTGGATGGAGACCTACGAGCAAAAAAATCACGTGAAAATAGAGTGAAGTTCAGGCACACGTGCCAAGAAGTTCAGGTTCTTCACGCGGTGCATTTTCGAAGAATCTGTTTCGCGATAAAGGCAGAACGCATGATCCTGCCGTTTTCGAAATTACTTGAAAACGGCTAGGAATCAGAGAAAACCATCATGAAAAAGTTTCACATTTTCTGTAGCTTTTCAGCGGTATATTATTTGCCCCATTCCAATAAAGTTTGTAGAAATTATGGCGAAAATACGTTTTTTGCCATTTTTGAAACTAACTTAAAACCGTAAAGAATTGGGAGAAACAATATATACCAAAAAGTTTCGCATTTGTTCAAACTTTCCAACGCCATATCATTTGCTGCATTCGGACGCACGATTAAAAAACTAGCTCAAAAATACGAACTCGGTAGGACTTGGACCATTTTCTAAATTACTCTTAAACCATTCAAAATTTGAAAAAAACTTTCAAGATGAAAAAGTAGCGCATTTTCATAAGCTTTCCAATGCCATATCATATGCCTCCATTGGATTAGCCGTTTAGAAATGACATTGAAAAAACGAACTCAGCTGTTCGGTTTACGAAATTTTACATTTTTTCAAATTACTCTTTAACCATAGGAAATTAGAGAAAACTTTCAACATGTGGAAGGAGCGGTTTTGCAGCAGCTTTCCAACGCCATATTATATGCCTCATTTCGATAAACGGTTTAGAAATGCGATCAAAAATATGATTCACGTTTTTTGTGCCAAGAAAAAACGGTTTTCAAAACTGCTCTTAAACCGCTTATATTTTGCCAAAAATTTAAGTTGGGTCATGATATTGGTGTCCATAGCTTTCCAACGGTATATCGCAAGCCCCATTTGGGCAATGTTGGCGGAAGTTCAACCTAGTTCACAGGGAAGTTTAACGTACTACTAGCGGGGCAGGTCAGGTTGTGATCAGAATATTATTCTGATCCCGTGATCAGAATAGTGTTTATGTTATCATAATAGACCCACCCTATATATATATAGGATGGGTCTATTATGATAACACCCCTTAAGAGTATTATTCTAATAACACCAGCCTTATTCTGCACATCCCCACCAGACAGCCGCCGCCCCTCCCCTCCCGACCTTCTACCGTGGCAGCGGCCTGGGAGCGCCGCCGCCCCTCCCCTCCCGACCTTCTACCGCGGCAGCAGCCTGGGAGCGCAGCCGCCCCTCCCCTCCCGGCTTTCTTCCGCGACAGCGGCCTAGAAGCGTCATCGCCCCTCCCCTCCCGGCCTTCTTTCGCGGCGGCAGCCTAGCAACAATGTCGCCCCTCCCCTCCCCGCTTTCTCCCGCGGCGGCGGCCTAGGAGCGCCACCGCCCCTCCCCTCCCGGTCTTCTTCCGTGGCCAATCACTCGTGGTAAGTCTTTAGGTGACTTCCGAACCTTCACAAACTTGGTCATTCGACGATCCACAATTCCTCTTGGATGCTCTAGACCATGACGCCTAACCGTCTGGAAGAAGCACAGTCTTCAAAGGTAACAAGCGTCGGATCCATGCAGGATCAATCTCTTCAGTGATGCTCAATCACTTGGGGTTTGTAGGTGTTTGGGTTTGGGTTTTCCTCACTTGATGATTTTCGCTCAAAGTCCTCGGAGGATGGGTTGCTCTCAAATGACAAGTGTCAGTTTCTCTCAGAGCAGCCAACCAGCTAGTGGTTGTAGGGGTGGCTATTTATAGCCTAGGGAGCAGTCCGACATGATAAGACGTAAATGCCCATCAATGATATGACCGTTAGGTGGATAGATATTTTGGGACAGTTGGCGCATAGCACAGCAACGGTCGGAATTTTGAGTGGCAAAATCCTCAGGGTTATCATGTTCCTCACTGTGTAGGCAATCCGCACTGGCGAATTCCTAACTCCTCAGTCAGAACAAATTCCTCAGAGACCAGAAGAACTTTGTCTCTGTCACTGAAGAATATGACTCGACTGTATGAGATTTCCAATGGCTTCACTCGAAGGGATTGGTAGGTGTAGGATTTTGAGTTGAGCATCACATGGAAATTTTTCCTTAGTATTTCCTCGACCCCCTTTAACAGTACGGTGTTTCCTATGACTTAAGAAAGAGAAAATGAAACTACAAAAACAAAAGTCTTCACGCTTCATGTTCCTCGAATGAATACCAAGTCTTCAAGGTCACACCAATTTCTTCACTTTCAAAGTCTTCAGAAAGTCTTTAGAAATCCAAAGTCTTCAGTCGAAGAACTTCATTTTTAGGGGTCGACTTTCTCTGTAAATATCAAACTCCTCATAGACTTATAGACCTATGTACACTCACAAACACATTAGTCCCTTAGCCTATAAGTCTTCAATACACCAAAATCACTAAGGGGCACTAGATGCACTTACAATCTCCCCCTTTTTGGTGATTGATGACAATATAGGTTAAGTTTTCAACAAGGATAAACATATGAAGTGTAAATACTGATATTGAGGAATTTGATTGCAAGATATAGAAGAACTCCCCTTGAATATGTGCATGGTGAGGTATTTGCTTTTGAAGCAGTGCACACTTGAAGAGTAGAATCATGGAGATCTCCCCCTATATCTTGTAATTCATACACGCATTTGACATATCACAATGAAGAGTTTGAAATGCATGATGAAATATGGTGACTGATGTAATTCCGCATGCGTGCATCAGCATATATGAGGAATAAGCATGCAGAAAAACATATCAAAAGTATCAGAGCACCATCGGGTTTAAGTTTACAACTCGATCCAATAAAGTCTCGGAAGAACGAGAGTTGTAACTTAACAAAAAAACACCCATATAGAAAGGCCTGCTTGAAGACTAACTCAAAATTCTCCCCCTTTGTCATCAAATGACCAAAAGGATCGAATATGAGGACTAACGCCCCTGAAGAATATCAAGTTGATGAAGGAGTGGCAGCGTTGTTGGGATCGTTTGTCATGGAAGGGCCTGCTGTAGTGTCGTCCAAGTCTTCATTCTCATCGGTGTCGCGTGATGAAGAATATGAGCTGGCCACCAAGGAAGGAACGTTGACCTTCTTGAATTTCTTCGGTGGAGGTGCAGACCAGTCAAAATCTTCCTTGAGACCCATTTTATTGAGATCTTCTTCACCATATAGATGTGATAGTATTGCCCAGGTGCGACCGAAAAATTCATGGAGGTAGTATTGTTTTTCTTCACTGCATTGTGCGTAGCAGTCATGTTGTGAAGAAATGAACCAAACTGACGCTTAACCCATTTATGGTTTCGATCCACCTTCTGGTGAAGACTAAGCAGAAGCTCACGGTCAGCCATCACACGAGGAGCAGTGGCTTGAGGAGTAGACTTGGGTGCATTGGCAGAGTCATGTGTGGCAGAGTCATCATTGGTGGAATAAGATGCAGCTTTGTGAAACTGTCCATCCAATGGACGAATGCCTTCATCTATAACAGTTGGTGCCTTGCCCTTTTCATCAACTGAGGAATAGGGGCAAGTAGCTGAGGTGATTCTGAAAATCAGCTTTGTAGTTGAGTGAAGTCCTTGTCCTGAGGAATTTCATGATCCAGGGTGCATAAGGCTTCAACTCAAACGGAGAGAGTGCAACATTTTCCAGAGTCCTCATGAAGAAATCATGATAATTGACAGGAATGCCATGAACGATATTGAATACCAGATTCTTCATGATGCCAACAATTTCCTCATCAGATGAGTCGTGGCCTTTGATGGGACTCATTGTCCTCGTTAGAAAGCGATGGACAATTATGGGCACATATAGTAATTCCTTCACGAGGAATTTGGTTCGTGGGGCCTGACCTGGCTTCAAAGGTTTCATCAGAACTTGCATGTACTGATTTGTAAGCTCGGGTTCACTGTAAATGCAACGAGCTTCTTCAAGGGAGGACTGAGTGGTAAGGCATGAAGCAATTCAGTAGCTCGTGCTGTGTAGTGAGTGTTCTCAGACATCCAGTCCAGCACCCATCAATTCACATCTTCAGAGTCTCCTGTGATGTGCAGCGTCGCATAAAATTCAAGAATCAGTTCTTCATTCCAATCACAGATGTCAGAGTAGAAATTTAACAGTCCAGAGTCATGAAGAACACTAAGGACTGGCATGAAGCATGGCAGAGATTCCATATCCACGTGACGAATGTGCTCATGGTAAAAGATTTTGTTTTTGTTGAACAGCACTGAGGAATAGAAATTAGCCTGGCCGGCAGTCCAGAAACGCCTCTTCCTAATGCGAGCAGAGTCATAAGGGTTGTAGTCTGTGAAGAATACATGCTCGCCGAAGAAATCATCAGCCTTGAATTTTTTCTTCCTGGAGAATGGATCCTTTGGCTTGGGTAGAGGAGTGTTAGTGAGTTGCATCACGACCTCAGGAATCTCAATCATAGGTTCTTCAGGCTGAGGAATTTCTGGTTCCTCTTCAGTGGTAGTCTGTGTCTTCAGATGTTCAGCAGCAGCAGTTTCTTCAGCACTAGTGGCTGGAATTTCTTCATGTACAGATGAAGTGGGATGAGTTTCTTCAGATCCCATTTGAACAGTTTGTGCAGGGGACTGGGGTATTTGCTGCAATGGTGTGAATATTGGAGAGTTTGGATGCTGACTTTCCCAGAATTCATCACTCATCACTGGTGTGGAGCAGCCAACGTCCACATCTTCATCTTCCATTTCTTTAATGCCAGCCTCTTCAGTAGTGAACTGAGGCAGAGGCGAGGAAATGACAGGTGTTGAAGGGATCTCATCCACTTCAATTTCTTCATCCAATTGCTCTAATGAAACAACAGAAGGATTTTCTTCATCAGATCCGCTGGGGATCACATATTCTTCATCAAAAGGAACAAGCTCCTTTGATGGCATGGTAGAGAGAGGAACAGCATCAATGGGGTTTTCAAACGAGCTGGTCAAAGGCTTCATCTTATTCGGAGCTGAAGAATCTGAAGTAGCTGATGCTTTCCTTTTCTTCGCTGCTGCACGCTCTACAACCTTGGTCTTCTTCACATCTGATGCAGATGGAAGGATCAGAGTTGGTGTAGGCGCAGGAGGAGCAGAGGAATCTGGTTGATTTTCTTCAGGCACAACTGATGCAGTTGCCCTGACTTCTTCATTTTCTTCAGGCGCACCACTAGTGGATGCCCTGGCAATTTCTTCAGCGGTTGGAATGCAGTCATCAGCCCTGGAACTCACATTTTCTTTAGCAAGTTCATCATCATCATCTTCGTCTTCTTCAGACGGCACTTGGAAGGCGACCTGCTTCTTCTGAGGACTAGGGTGAGGACCTCGTCCAGCAGTGGCCTTTGTCTTCAGTAGAGAGGGTCCTGTTGAAGAATTTGGTGCAGCTGAGGAACTAACTGAAGCTCCTGAGGCAATTGAGAAGCATGTGGTCCTTTGACACATGGCGAGATGCACAGGTGCAGAGGACTTTGTCGGAGCAGCTGAGGACTTTTGAGGAGCTAAGGATTTGGGAGGAGCAGGAGCAGCATGAGGAATTGGAGTTGATGGCTTTGAAGATTCTGGCCGTGAGGGCATTGCTGAGGAACTTGGCCTTGAGGGCACTGAAGGCAAAGCACTTGGCTTGTGCGCGGGCTTCTTTGACATGGCCTTCTTAGGCTTGACAGAGGCATCAGCGGCAGCAGCAGCAGCAGCAGAGTCTTCGTTGAATTTCCTCACAGCTTCTTTGGCTTGTTTAGCCAACTTGGCTTGGCGCTTGGCCCATTCATCAGGATAATCCTCACCACGCTTGAGGCTGGTGGGATCAGCTATTTGGCCAGGTGCCAATGGAGGTCTTGGGCATGGAGGATTGAGTGTGAATTTCTTCATGTATTTGGGAGTGACATATATGTACTCCCTCCACTCTCTATCCCATCTCCTCTCTATCTTCTGAATGCGCACCTTGCGCTGATTTTTGTCTTCCTCGGGAGGTGTGCAGTACCGAGCATATATATCATCAGGGATCTCAAACGCGGTGTTGACCTCAGGCCTCTTTCCTCCTTTCTGTGGCTTCTTACCGTCAGCCATTTTCTTCAGTTGAGGAATTTGAACAATCGAATTCTTTGAAGAAGTATGCAACTTTTCTTCGAGGAACGCTGCAAATGAGTTAAGTTGATGAGAACCTAGTGATTCAGCAGCTGACATGAGTACCTGTGAACAAAGCATAGTTGCGAGGAATTTGGAGAGGTCATATGCGTTCTCAAAAGGCTTTTATAAAGAACAAGTTTGAGGAATTTGAACAGATAAGTCTTGAAGAATTTCACTGAGCGTTCTTAGTCTTAGGTTCCAGAGTTGTACATATCAGAAATCCGCACAATTGAGGAATCTTGAAGAGAAATTTGCAGCTTAGAGAAATGAATCAAGAACAGATGATATGTGAGGTGTTTTAGTGTGTGAAGATGGGAAGAAAAACACCTTTGAAGATTTTGTAGATAATCATTTGAATCAACTAGGGCAGTAAAAGTAACTTTTAATTACCCTGGATGAAGAACACGACGAACTGGAATGTGGAGATGTGAAGTTCGTTAGTGCAGATCTTCCTACGCCCTAACTTGGCAGAGGAAGATGGCTACGGCGGTGGCGGAGTGAAGATTTCCGCGGCCGGTGCGAGTACGGCGGTGACGAGGTCGAGGCAGTGAAGCTCTTCCTCACCGGCGACGATGAAGTAGTGGCGGCGCTAGGGTTTGAGAAGCACAAGTTGGAGAGAGGTCGAGCGGAGTAAAACAAGTGAGGAAGGGAGAGGGGGTATTTATAGCCATGGTGAAAAACTGTTCGCCCGAAGAATTTGGACGAGCGTGCCCCTAACCCTTCTCATTCGCATGACATGTGTCACCCATGTACTAAGAAGTGGAGATCGTGTTAGATCGTGGGTGAATAGATAAGTATGTCGTGGGATGCCGAATGGTTTGAGCGGCAAAGCCGAAAATTTGGATAAGATAAGTTAAAAGTTCCGTTCGCAAATTCTTCAGCTGACAAGGACACAGTGAAGATTTTGAACGGGTTTCAAATAGAACACACATGAAGAATTTGTGAATAGATTGGGTTGAGTATAGCATAGAGGGGAAGGGTCTGATCACATTCACTTAGCAAAAAAAGAACCAACTTGAAGAATTAGCCATAAGTGAATGCTGTAGAGGACATAAACTCATATATATATAGCCAATGAAGAAAAACGACGGAAACGGTGAAGACAATGCAAAGTTCAAGAATATAAACAGCTGAGGAATTTCAACTCTTGGTGGTGGCGTGACCCACCGTATAAGAATGATGATTTCAGACACCGCGTACAATTGTCGTAGAGTTCTGAGAATCAAATTCTTCATTAATTTCTTCACACTTAGAGTGTTATTCTTCGTTGATTGAAGAAAAACGTTTCTTCATGTGTTGCACATCTAAGTCATCAATTTTGCATAAGTGTTAGGATGAGTGTCCTTTTCAAAGATCATTCGAAGATTCTAGGATATTTAGCTCACACCGCAACTTGCTAAATCTCTTCTCATCCAAGGGCTTTGTGAAGATATCGTCTAGCTGTTCTTCAGTATTCACATGCTCAATAGAAATGTCGCCCTTCAACACATGATCACGAAGAAAATGATGATGAATCTGAATGTGCTTAGTCTTCGAGTGCTGAACTGGGTTGTGAGCAATCTTGATGGCACTCTCATTGTCACAGAAGAGAGGCACATTCTTCATGTTGATGTCGTAGTCCTTGAGAGTTTGCTTCATCCATAGCAATTGAGCACAGCAAGAACCAGCGGCAATATACTCAGCTTCAGCAGTAGATAGTGATACGCAGTTCTGTTTCTTCGAGGACCAACAGACCAAAGACCGTCCGAGGAAATGACATGTACCAGATGTTGACTTGCGGTCCACACGATCACCAGCATAGTCAGAGTCAGAATATCCAATGAGATCAAAAGCCGAGCCCTTGGGGTACCATAATCCAAGTGTTGGTGTGTGAGCTAGATATCGAAGAATATGCTTCACAGCCTTATGGTGTGATTCCTTCGGTGTAGCTTGAAATCAGGCACACATGCAAACACTAAGCATTATATCTGGCCTAGATGCACATAAGTACAATAAAGAACCAATCATGGAGCGGTATACCTTATGATCTAAGTCAATACCATTTTCATCAGTGCACAGATGGCCATTTGTGGGCATAGGAATTTTGATGCCTTTGCAATCTTGCATGCCGAATTTCCTCAGTACATCCTTGAGGTATTTCTCCTGAGATATGAATATGCCATTGCATTGTTGACGAATTTGAAGACCTAAGAAGAATTTCAATTCTCCCATCATAGACATTTGATATTCTTCACTCATCATGTAGGCAAATTTATCACTATAACGTTGGTCAGTACAGCCAAAGATAATATCATTAACATATACTTGGCACACAAACAATTCACCATCATAAGATTTAGTGAAAAGAGTAGCCTCGAGTGAACCAGGTTTGAAGCCTTTATTCATGAAGAATTCCTTCAAAGTATCATACCACGCCCGTGTGACGCCCCCGATTCAATCGTACACTAATCATGCACGCAAATGTGTACGATCAAGATCAGGGACTCACGGGAAGATATCACAACACAACTCTAAAACATAAAATAAGTCATACAAGCATCATAATACAAGCCAGGGGCCTCGAGGGCTCGAATACAAGTGCTCGATCATAGACGAGACAGCGGAAGCAACAATATCTGAGTACAGACATAAGTTAAACAAGTTGCCATAAGATGGCTAGCACAAACTGGGATACAGATCGAAAGAGGCGCAGGCCTCCTGCCTGGGATCCTCCTAAACTACTCCCGGTCGTCTTCCGCGGGCAGCACGTAGTAGTAGGCACCTCCAGTGTAGTAGGGGTCGTCGTCGACGGTGGCGTCTGGCTCCTAGACTCCAGCCTCTGGTTGCGACAACCAGAAAGAAAGGAAAGGGAAAAAGGGGGAAAGAAAGCAACCGTGAGTACTCATCCAAAGTACTCGCAAGCAAGGAACTACACTACATATGCATGGGTATATGTGTAAGGAGGCCATATCAGTGGACTGAACTGCAGAATGCCAGGATAAAAGGGGGATAGCTAATCCTGTCGAAGACTACGCTTCTCGCAGCCACCGTCTTGCATCAAGTAGAAGAGAGTAGATTGAAGTCCTCCAAGTAGCATCTCCAAGTAGCATCTCCAAATAGCACCTCATAGCATAATCCTACCCGGTGATCCCCTCCTCATATCCCTGAGGTAGAGCGACCACCGGTTATATCTGGCACTTGGAAGGGTGTGTTTTATTAAGTATCCGGTTCTAGTTGTCATAAGGTCAAGGTACAACTCCAAGTCGTCCTGTTACCGAAGATCACGGCTATTCGAATAGATTAACTTCCTTGCAGGGGTGCACCACATAACCCAACACGCTTGATCCCATTTGGCCGGACACACTTTCCTGGGTCATGCCCGGCCGCGGAAGATCAACACGTCGCAGCCCCACCTAGGCAAAACAGAGAGGCCAGCACGCCGGTCTAAACCTAAGCGCACAGGGGTCTGGGCCCATCGCCCATGGCACACCTGCACGTTGCGTGGGCGGCCGGAAGCAGAACTAGCCCCCTTAATACAAGAGCAGGCTTACGTTCCAATCTGGCGCGCGCCGCTCCGTCGCTGACGTCTGAAGTGCTTCGGCTGATACCACGACGTCGGGATACCCATAACTACTCCCACGTAGATGGTTAGTGCGTATAGGCTCGTAGCCAGACTCAGATCAAATACCAAGATCTCGTTAAGCGTGTTAAGTATCCACGAACGCCGAACAGGGCCAGGCCCACCTGTCTCCTAGGTGGTCTCAACCTGCCCTGTCGCTCCGCCTCAAAGATCCACACAGAGGGCCGTCGGGACAAAGGTCCTTTCAGCCCCCAATCAGTGAATCACTCGCGGGTACTCTTCGAGCTGACCCGACTTTAGTCACCATCTGTATAGTATGTATGTATGTATAGTATAGTATATACCCGTGATCACCTCCCGAGTGATCACGGCCCAATATTATAGCAAGGCAGACTGACACGAATGTAGGGCCAACAATGATAATCTAGCATCCTATACTAAGTATTTAGGATTGCAGGTAAGGTATCAACAGATGTAGCAACAATGTCAGGCTATGCATCAGAATAGGATTAACGGAAAGTAGTAACATGCTACACTACTCTAATGCAAGCAGTATAGAGTAGAATAGGCGATATCTGGTGATCAAGGGGGGGGCTTGCCTGGTTGCTCTGGCAAGAGAGAGGGGTCGTCAACTCCGTAGTCGAACTGGGCAGCAGCAGCGTTGGTCTCGTAGTCTACCGGAGAGAAGAGGGGGAAGAAACAATGAATACAATGCAAACAAATGCATATCGATGCATGACTTGACAAGTAACGATGCTAGGTGTGCCCAATCGCGGTAGTAGGTGATACCGACGAAGGGGGGAAACATCTGGGAAAGTATTCCCGGTGTTTCGCGTTTTCGGACAGATGAACCGGAGGGGGAAAGTTGCGTGTTTGGTATGTTAGAGGTGTGTGGTGGACAAACGGGCTGCGTATCCGGGTTCGTCTCGTCGTTCTGAGCAACTTTCATGTAGAAAGTATTTTCATCCGAGTTACGGATTAAAAGATATGATTTTCTAAAGATTTAAATCATTTTCTGATTTTATTTATTCATTTAAATCCAACCTTATCCAGAACAGTGCCTGATGACGCAGGCATGACATCAGAGTGATGTCAGCAGGTCAACTGGTCGGTTGACCAGTCAAACCAGACAGGTGGGTCCAGTGGGACCCACATGTCATTGTCAGGGACAATAACAGAGTTCTAAAATTAACTGAAAGGGTTAATTAAGGTGTGGGTCCTAGCAGTCAGTGAGAGGTTAAAGTTTTCATTAACTAATTTAATTAATTAGCAGATTATCTAGTTGTTTTCTTCTTTTTTATAGCATGGGGCCCGCATGTCAGTGCCACTGGGCTGCCCAGTCAGCACGTTGACCCAGTCAACAGGTCAACAGGGGCCCCGGGCCCACCAGTCAGTGGCCCGAGACGGTGCCTCGTGGGTGCCAGCTCGGCACCCGCCGGAGACGCGCCGGGGCTAACTCCGGCGACCAAAACAACGGCGGCCCCTCGCCGGAGTTGGCCGGAACCGTGCTACGGGGCTCGGTTTCGGGCGTGCGTGGGTGCGCTCGAACGGTCACTCGACCGCGCGTCGAGTGGTGGTGGTGGCATCGCCGGACCTGGCCGGAAACGTCACCGGCGACGAGGTCCGCGGCGTTGCGTTCGGGCGCTCATCAGGGATGGCGCAAAGAGGCACGGGAGGGGGCGTGCGCGTGTGCGTTGAGTCGGGTGTTGTCGGAAACGAGGCTAGAGGGCACGGGAAGGCACGGGTCCGAGCTCGTTGGGCTCATGGGAGCAAGAGGAGCTCGAGGCCGTGCCCAGGTGAGTGCGACAGGGGCCGTAGCCACGGCGGCGAGGTACACCGCGGCGATCGGAGCCCGGGCACGACGACGAGCTAGTTACCGCGCGAGCTAGGAGAGCTAGAGGGCGGAGGAGGGAGGCAGCTCACCTAGCGGCACGCACGAAGGCCGGTGGTAGTTTAGTAGCAGCAGGGGGGGTGTCGCCGGAGTTGGTGAAGAAAGCGGCCGCCGGAGATGAGGGCGAAGGGGATCCGGTGATTCGGGGTTCCTCCGCTCCAGCTGAGGCCTCCGGTGGACGAGGAAGATGACGGAGGTGTCGACAGACACACAGGCGCGGCGAGGCGGCGACTGTGGCCGTGCGATTCACGGCGGCGAGGCCATGGCGGCGCTCGGTTGCGGTGGGGAAGGAGGGGGAGATGGATCTGGAGGGGAGAGGGAGAGGCGCAAGGACCGAGGGGAGAGTGGGGCGAGTGGGAGGGGAGACCGAGGGGGCGCGGCGTCGGCGTCCTTATCCCCTCGTCTCGTCGCCGGCGAGGGGGGTTCGGTTGGGACGCGCCCTGTTCCGACCCGGGTCGGGGGAACAGGGGAAGGGGACGCGGTGCGGGGGCTGGGCCGACTGGGCCGGCCAGTCTGGCTGCGGGCCAGGGGGATTGGCGGTGGCCGTGCGGGTGGGTTGGGCTGGCTGGTCCAGGGGGCTTCCCCCCCCCCTTTTTTTTTGGTTTTCTTTTTTTTCCCTTTCTGTTTTATTTAGTTTTAGGGCATCTAGGCATTTTATAAAATAGTGTTTGCTTCACCATAATTACCAGTGCAATATTTGGCAACCCCCGAACATTTTCGCTTTGACTTTTGAAAACTTAGGGTGTTTGACACTAATTCATATTTTGAATTAGCAATGATTTTGAACTACCACTTGGTTAGCAACAGTAACACTGGTGACATGGCATCATTATAAGAGTTTTACTGTAGCCTAATTATCCGAGCGTTACAAATCTCCTCCACTACAAGAAATCTCGTCCCGAGATTTAGGAGGTAGAAGGAAACAGTGCGGGGTATTCATCACGCAGGCGATCCTCACGTTCCCAAGTGGCTTCATCTTCAGAATGGTGCGACCACTGGACTTTGAGGAACTTGATCGCCTTCTGGCGTGTGCGGCGTTCAGCTTGGTCGAGAATGCGGACCGGATGCTCTTTATAGGAGAGGTCCTGTTGCAATTCGAGCACTTCATGATCCACAGCTCGGATTGGGTCCTTGAAGCAACAGCGGAGTTGGGACACATGGAACACATCGTGAACCTGAGAAAGGTTCGGCGGAAGCTCCAATTGATATGCCACTTTTCCACGCCTCTCGAGGATAGTGAAAGGACCAATATAGCGGGGAGCTAGCTTGCCCTTGATCCCGAAGCGGTGAGCACCCTTCATTGGTGTAACGCGAAGATAGGCCTTTTCGCCAGGTTGATAGACCATGTCTTTATGATGACGGTCATACTGACTCTTTTGGTGTGACTGAGCAGTCTTGAGATTTTCGCGAATAATGCGGACTTGATCTTCGGCATGTTGGATAATATCCGGACCAAAGAGTGGACGTTCCCCAGTTTCTGACCAGTTCAGAGGGGTTCGGCACTTTCGTCCATATAACACTTCGAAGGGTGCCATCTTCAGACTAGCTTGATAGCTATTATTATAAGAGAACTCAGCATACGGGAGAGATTCCTTCCATTTCTTGCCGAAGGATATAACACAAGCTCGAAGCATGTCTTCGAGAACTTGGTTGACACGTTCAACTTGCCCTTATGACTGAGGATGAAAAGCAGTGCTGAAAGACAGATGAGTGCCCATAGCTTCTTGGAAACTTGCCCAGAATCTTGAAGTGAATAAACTGCCACGGTCTGAACTGATAACCAGTGGAATACCGTGAAGCGAAACAATTCTGGACATGTAGAGAGTTGCAAGCTGACTAGCAGTGATCGTTTCTTTGACCGCCAGAAAATGTGCAACCTTAGAAAGTCGGTCAATGACGACAAGAATAGCATCATTACCCTTTTGCGATTTGGGAAATCCAGTAACGAAGTCCATCTCGACATGGTCCCATTTCCATTCAGGAATAGATATAGGTTGCAGAGTTCCAGCAGGCCTTTGATGTTCTGCTTTGATACGACGGCAAACGTCACATTCAGCAACATAACGAGCAATGTCTTGCTTCATGTTAGACCACCAGAATCTCTGGCGGATGTCTTGGTACATCTTTGTACTACCAGGGTGGATACATAGAGGCGTATCATGAGCTTCTTTCATAACCTCCTGAGTCATATTCAGGTTTTCCTTCTTACATGGCACCACTAGGCGGCCTTTGAAGTACAAGGCGCCATCATCAGCAATAGTGAAGGATGAGGGACTTCCTTCTTTGAGGTCTTGCTTAATCTTGTAGACTTCAGAGTCAAATCCCTGCATTGTCTTTATGGTGCCCACGAGATCGGGTTCAACAGCCAGGGTATAGAGGGAACCCTGGGAAACAACACGGAGATTCATCTTGCGGAACTCCGGAGGAGGGGGAGCGAGTGTACCCGGAGGCACAATATGGAGGTTTAGCTTTCTGAATTCTTCAACAAGTGAGGGCTGAACTTTGTGAACCTGGAGGTGGTTGCAGTAAGACTTGCGGCTCAAGGCATCAGCCATTACATTAGCCTTGCCTGGTGTATAGGAAATACCCAAATCAAAGTCTGCAACAGTCTCCATCCATCTCTGCTGACGGAGGTTCAGGTCTGGCTGAGTAAACAGATACTTCAGAATTTGGTGGTCAGTGAAGATCTCGCAACGATTACCGAGTAGGTAATGTCGCCACTGTTTTAGCGCATGAATGACAGCAGCAAGTTCGAGGTCGTGAACTGGGTAGTTCTCTTCGTGAGGGCACAATTGACGAGAGGCATAAGCAACCACTTTGCGCTCTTGCATTAGGACACAGCCTAATCCTTGACGGGAAGCGTCGCAGTAAATGACGAAGTCCTTCTTAGTATCAGGAGGAGCTAGTACTGGGGCAGAAGTCAACTTGTCCTTGAGTGCCTGGAAACTTTCCTGACATTTATCTGTCCATTGGAACTTGACGCCCTTATGCAATAGGTTAGTCAGAGGCCTGGCAATCTTGGAGAAGTTCTCGACGAATCGACGGCAGTAGCTGGCGAGACCGAGAAAACTTCTGACTTGCTTAACGTTCTTCGGGGGAGTCCAATCGAGAATAGCCTGAACTCGTTCAGGGTTGACGGCAATACCATCCTTAGAGATGACATGCCCGAGATAGGTTACTTCGGGCAGCCAGAATTCACACTTGGAGAACTTGGCATATAGCTGATGCTCTCGTAGCTTTTCCAGCACAAGACGAAGATGTTCAGCATGTTCTTCTTCACTCTTGGAAAATATCAGGATATCATCCAGATAAACCACGACGAACTTGTCGAGGTAATCCATGAATATATAGTTCATCAGGCGAGAGAAGGTGGCTGGAGCATTGGTCAAGCCGAAAGACATGACGGTGTACTCGTATGAACCATAACGAGTCACAAAGGCGGTCTTGGGGATATCCTCCTCACGAACACGGATCTGGTGGTATCCCAACCTCAAGTCGAGTTTAGAGAACACTGATGAACCAGCCAGTTGATCACAAAGATCATTGATCCGAGGAAGAGGATACTTATTCTGAATGGTAGCTTGATTTATAGGACGGTAGTCTTGGACCAATCGGTTTGTCCCATCTTTCTTCTTGACAAAGAGAGAAGGTGCTCCCCAAGGAGAGCAACTTGGGCGAATGAAACCGCTTCGAAGAGATTTATCGATTTCCTCCTTAAGCTCAAGGAGTTCATGCGGCGGCATCTTGTAGGGTCGCTTGGCTATAGGAGTAGTGCCTGGTTTCAAGTCGATGACGAATTCGACAGCTCTAGCGGGGGGAATCCCTGGGAGTTCTTCTGGAAAGACGTCGAGGAAGTCACGCACGACGGGGATGTTTTCAATGCCCTCGAGTGGTGCGGCGTTCAATGCATTCAATGCATAAAGCCTTACTTCGGCATTCTTAACCAGATGGGCATTGTAGCTTATTATCTCATCAGAAGGGTGTAGCAGATGGACGGTCTTCGTGGCGCAAACGATAGAAGCAGTATGCGCCTTTAACCAATTCATTCCCAGAATGAGGTCAATGCTACAGGACTTCAGTACGATGGGAGAGACAAGGAATTCCAGTCCTTCGATTTCTACAGGGACGTCGTTGCAAATCATGGAGGTTCGACATTGGCCCGCAGGAGTGTGTACTAATAGTGAAGCATTCATGTCCTCACATTTAATGTTGTGCAAGCATGCAAAATCTTCTGACATGAATGAATGCGATGCACCTGTATCGAATAAAACAGATGCAGGTACTGAATTTACGAGGAGTGTACCCATCACAGTAGCAGGCTGGTCTTGAGCTTCATTCAGATCAACGTGGTTGGCATGAACTCGGCCATAAGACTTGGCATTGTTATTGCGGGTCTGGTTGTTTCCACGGCCAGCGGCTGGAAGGGCCAGTTGATTCTGATTCTGAATGCAATCCCTAGCACGGTGACCTGGTTGACCACACTTGTAGCACAGGCCATTATTGGGAGTGGGAACAGGAGCTTGGGGTGGCGGAGCTGGAAGCCTCGGCTGCCTAGTTGGAGCAGCCGGCAGACGAGGTGCAGCATAAGACTGCCTTGGGGCAGGTGCATTTGGACGGTACATGCTGTTCGGGATCCATATCTTACGCTTCTGCGAGGGCGGGCCCGAAGATGAGCTCGTGTCACGGTTGCGCCTTTGAGAGCTCTGGTGTTCTTGCAGACCCGTCTCGACATTGATGGCCTTGTTCACCAAGGTGGCGAAATCGGCAAAGTCATGCACTAGAAGTGCGAGCTTGATGTCAGCTTGAAGGCCTTCACGGAACTTCTCCAGCCTACGTGCATCAGTTGCAATGTCTTCTTCAGCATAGCGGGATAAGTCCAGAAACTCCCGCTGATAAGCTTCAACAGTCTTGTTGCCTTGGGTGAGGTTGCAAAACTCACGCTTCTTCCGGTCCATGACTCCCTGAGGAATGAAGCGGGCACGGAAGGCAGCCTGAAAGTCTGGCCGGGAGATAATTGTCCCAACTGGCAGAGTACGCCTGTGGCTGTCCCACCATTGCGCTGCGGATCCCTTTAGAAAGAATGAAGCAAAAGTGACAAAGCTGGCAGGGGCTACATCAGCAGACTCCATCTCATAGGTGATGTCACGGAGCCAGTCATCAGCATCAAGCGGCTGGGTTGAGCTGCGGTACACACTTGGGTTGAGGCGTATGAAATCCTGCAGAGTGGTTGTATTTGGATGCTGGTTCATATTGGGGCGAGGAAACTGAGCCATCATGTTTTCCATGAACTGGCGATTCATCTCAAGCTGTTGGATCATACCAGCCATGTACTCAGGCGGTGGTGGGAAGTTGCCACCACGACCACGACCAGCTGGTCTAACCATCCTGCTAATATATAACAGGGGTAGTTCAGTATTGAGAAATTTGCATAGACAAGAGTCATTCATGATGAAACATGCATAATGAAAGGAGCACGACAGCTACCACATAGATAGTCGGCATAACTTACAAAAGGGGTCGGACATCGAGTTCAGTACACAGAGTTCAGTACATAGATTAAGTCATCATAGGCGGCACGCAGGCTCGCGAATGCATCTAATACTAATGAGCAAGGCTACATCGGTCCCAGGAGGTACTGTGAAGGTAGTTGTAACCTGACAGCTGGTAGTGGGGCAACGGATAGTCCTCCACGTCAGTGGCCTGGGGGCCGCGGATACTCTGGTGTAGAACCCGACGCTCAGGTGGCAGAAGAGGACCAAGTGCGGGAGAGTAGCCTCCCACCTCTGGCCATCCGACACCGTGGGGCATCACGGTCCTGGCTGGGTAGAGCGCAGAACGCGGCAGCTGTCCAGACCGGACAAAGGGGTGCAACCGCGTCAGAGCCCTGTAAAGGTGCTGACGAGTGGTGTACAACTCGTGGCGAAGAGCTCTGTTAGCTCGGTCCAGCCCATCAGCATGCATAACCAGGCGCTGATGGTGGAAAGGCTCTCGGGTGACGGTGGAGTAGGCGGCAGTGTAGTATCCCTCCGCACCAACGTCAGATGCGATAGGAATGTTCCTGAAAGGGGAAGTGTCCAATGCCTGATACTCTCCACGAAGACGTGTCAGAGCAGCATGAGCCGCATCGTGGACTGCCATCTCGATGGTCACTCCAACACCATGAGCGGTGTGCAGCACGGTAGTGGACTCATACTCCCGAGAGTAGAGGTGGACGATGGCACGGTACTGCTCCTGGTTAAAGTCCTGGTACTCCTCGTAGACGGTGTACTCAGGGTGCCAGCGATAACCCAGATAGGTCATCATATCAGCTAGCACAGCAGGTGATCCTGAGGCACCAATGGCCGCAGTGTGGCGCACGACCTGCCTCGCGGGTTCCATCTGAAAACAAAGATGTTTCAATGGAGTCAAATGACAACATGGGCACTATTCAAAATGCTATCCTACAGAATAACTATGGCTTATCCAACTTTGGGGTGAACGTGGTAACGGGATCCTAATGTCAGAGTTAGTAAATTCGTTTAACCCGAGTAGAAAAGAGTTCAAAGTCCCAGAGTAAAGGTTGAGGAGTAAAAGATCCTAGTACCACCCAAATGGCGACGTGGGCCCGTAAGGCTCACAGCCATGTTAGTAAAAGTTTTGTACTGACTGGACTCGACTTCGGCCAAGGAGTGTGGAAGGGGGATTCCTATAGGCAGTCGGCTCTGATACCAACTTGTGACGCCCCCGATTCAATCGTACACTAATCATGCACGCAAATGTGTACGATCAAAATCAGGGACTCACGGGAAGATATCACAACACAACTCTAAAACATAAAATAAGTCATACAAGCATCATAATACAAGCCAGGGGCCTCGAGGGCTCGAATACAAGTGCTCGATCATAGACGAGACAGCGGAAGCAACAATATCTGAGTACAGACATAAGTTAAACAAGTTGCCATAAGATGGCTAGCACAAACTGGGATACAGATCGAAAGAGGCGCAGGCCTCCTGCCTGGGATCCTCCTAAACTACTCCCGGTCGTCTTCCGCGGGCAGCACGTAGTAGTAGGCACCTCCAGTGTAGTAGGGGTCGTCGTCGACGGTGGCGTCTGGCTCCTGGACTCCAGCCTCTGGTTGCGACAACCAGAAAGAAAGGAAAGGGAAAAAGGGGGAAAGAAAGCAACCGTGAGTACTCATCCAAAGTACTCGCAAGCAAGGAACTACACTACATATGCATGGATATATGTGTAAGGAGGCCATATCAGTGGACTGAACTGCAGAATGCCAGGATAAAAGGGGGATAGCTAATCCTGTCGAAGACTACGCTTCTCGCAGCCACCGTCTTGCATCAAGTAGAAGAGAGTAGATTGAAGTCCTCCAAGTAGCATCTCCAAGTAGCATCTCCAAATAGCACCTCATAGCATAATCCTACCCGGCGATCCCCTCCTCATATCCCTGAGGTAGAGCGACCACCGGTTATATCTAGCACTTGGAAGGGTGTGTTTTATTAAGTATCCGGTTCTAGTTGTCATAAGGTCAAGGTACAACTCCAAGTCGTCCTGTTACCGAAGATCACGGCTATTCGAATAGATTAACTTCCCTGCAGGGGTGCACCACATAACCCAACACGCTTGATCCTATTTGGCCGGACACACTTTCCTGGGTCATGCCCGGCCGCGGAAGATCAACACGTCGCAGCCCCACCTAGGCAAAACAGAGAGGCCAGCACACCGGTCTAAACCTAAGCGCACAGGGGTCTGGGCCCATCGCCCATAGCACACCTGCACGTTGCGTGGGCGGCCGGAAGCAGAACTAGCCCCCTTAATACAAGAGCAGGCTAACGTTCCAATCCGGCGCGCGCCGCTCCGTCGCTGACGTCTGAAGTGCTTCGGCTGATACCACGACGTCGGGATACCCATAACTACTCCCACGTAGATGGTTAGTGCGTATAGGCTCGTAGCCAGACTCAGATCAAATACCAAGATCTCGTTAAGCGTGTTAAGTATCCGCGAACGCCGAACAGGGCCAGGCCCACCTGTCTCCTAGGTGGTCTCAACCTGCCCTGTCGCTCCGCCTCAAAGATCCACACAGAGGGCCGTCGGGACAAAGGTCCTTTCAGCCCCCAATCAGTGAATCACTCGCGGGTACTCTTCGAGCTGACCGACTTTAGTCACCATCTGTATAGTATGTATGTATGTATGTATAGTATATACCCGTGATCACCTCCCGAGTGATCACGGCCCAATATTATAGCAAGGCAGACTGACACGAATGTAGGGCCAACAATGATAATCTAGCATCCTATACTAAGTATTTAGGATTGCAGGTAAGGTATCAACAGATGTAGCAACAATGTCAGGCTATGCATCAGAATAGGATTAACGGAAAGCAGTAACATGCTACACTACTCTAATGCAAGCAGTATAGAGTAGAATAGGCGATATCTGGTGATCAAGGGGGGGGCTTGCCTGGTTGCTCTGGCAAGAGAGAGGGGTCGTCAACTCCGTAGTCGAACTGGGCAGCAGCAGCGTCGGTCTCGTAGTCTACCGGAGAGAAGAGGGGGAAGAAACAATGAATACAATGCAAACAAATGCATATCGATGCATGACTTGACAAGTAACGATGCTAGGTGTGCCCACTCGCGGTAGTAGGTGATACCGACGAAGGGGGGGAAACATCTGGGAAAGTATTCCCGGTGTTTCGCGTTTTCGGACAGATGAACCAGAGGGGGAAAGTTGCGTGTTTGGTATGTTAGAGGTGTGTGGTGGACGAACGGGCTGCGTATCCGGGTTCGTCTCGTCGTTCTGAGCAACTTTCATGTAGAAAGTATTTTCATCCGAGTTACGGATTAAAAGATATGATTTTCTAAAGATTTAAATCATTTTCTGATTTTATTTATTCATTTAAATCCAACCTTATCCAGAACAGTGCCTGATGACGCAGGCATGACATCAGAGTGATGTCAGCAGGTCAACTGGTCGGTTGACCAGTCAAACCAGACAGGTGGGTCCAGTGGGACCCACATGTCATTGTCAGGGACAATAACAGAGTTCTAAAATTAACTGAAAGGGTTAATTAAGGTGTGGGTCCTAGCAGTCAGTGAGAGGTTAAAGTTTTCATTAACTAATTTAATTAATTAGCAGATTATCTAGTTGTTTTCTTCTTTTTTATAGCATGGGGCCCGCATGTCAGTGCCACTGGGCTGCCCAGTCAGCACGTTGACCCAGTCAACAGGTCAACAGGGGCCCCGGGCCCACCAGTCAGTGGCCCGAGACGATGCCTCGTGGGTGCCAGCTCGGCACCCGCCGGAGACGCGCCGGGGCTAACTCCGGCGACCAAAACAACGGCGGCCCCTCGCCGGAGTTGGCCGGAACCGTGCTACGGGGCTCGGTTTCGGGCGTGCGTGGGTGCGCTCGAACGGTCACTCGACCGCGCGTCGAGTGGTGGTGGTGGCATCGCCGGACCTGGCCGGAAACGTCACCGGCGACGAGGTCCGCGGCGTTGCGTTCGGGCGCTCATCAGGGATGGCGCAAAGAGGCACGGGAGGGGGCGTGCGCGTGTGCGTTGAGTCGGGTGTTCGACGCCGCGTCCATCTATGGTGGCGGCGCGGCCCGTAACGGGCTA
>NC_041386.1:200982654-201043273 GCF_002162155.2 Triticum dicoccoides
GTCGACGGACACGCAGGCGCGGCGAGGCGGCGACTGTGGCCGTGCGATTCACGGCGGCGAGGCCATGGCGGCGCTCGGTTGCGGTGGGGAAGGAGGGGGAGATGGATCTGGAGGGGAGAGGGAGAGGCGCAAGGACCGAGGGGAGAGTGGGGCGAGTGGGAGGGGAGACCGAGGGGGCGCGGCGTCGGCGTCCTTACCCCCTCGTCTCGTCGCCGGCGAGGGGGGTTCGGTTGGGACGCGCCCTGTTCCGACCCGGGTCGGGGGAACAGGGGAAGGGGACGCGGTGCGGGGGCTGGGCCGGCTGGGCCGGCCAGTCTGGCTGCGGGCCAGGGGGATTGGCGGTGGCCGTGCGGGTGGGTCGGCTGGCTGGTCCAGGGGGCTCGCCCCCCCCCTTTTTTTTGGTTTTTTTCCCTTTCTGTTTTATTTAGTTTTAGGGCATCTAGGCATTTTATAAAATAGTGTTTGCTTCACCATAATTACCAGTGCAATATTTGGCAACCCCCGAACATTTTCGCTTTGACTTTTGAAAACTTAGGGTGTTTGACACTAATTCATATTTTGAATTAGCAATGATTTTGAACTACCACTTGGTTAGCAACAGTAACACTGGTGACATGGCATCATTATAAGAGTTTTACTGTAGCCTAATTATCCGGGCGTTACAGCCCGTGGGGCCTGCTTGAGGCCATAGAGGGCCTTGTTGAGTCTGAAGACTTTGTCAGGATTCTTTGGATCTTCAAAACCTGGGGGTTGAGCAACATATAATTCTTCCTCAAGCTTACCATTGAGGAATGCACTTTTCACATCCATTTGATATAAACTGATATCGTGATGGTTAACATAAGCAAGTAATATGTGAATAGCCTCAAGTCTAGCAACAGGTGCAAAAGTTTCATCGAAATCAATTCCTTCAACCTGTGTGTAGCCTTGAGCTACGAGCCGTGCCTTATTCCTCACCACAAGGCCATTTTCATCTTGCTTGTTGCGGTAGATCCACTTTGTGCCAATGATATTGTGCTTGCGAGGATCTGGACGTTTGACCAGTTCCCAGACATTGTTGAGCTCGATCTAATGTAATTCTTCTTGCATGGCCTGAATCCACTCAGGCTACAGAAATGCTTCATCTACCTTAGTGGGCTCTGTGATAGCGACAAAATCATAGTGCCCACAAAAGTTAGATAAATGTGAATCTTTTGAGCGTGTGAGAGGACCTGGCGCTTTGGTGTCATTGATGATCTTTTCAACTTGCACTTCTTTTGCAATGCGAGGATGAGCTGGTTGTCGTTGAGGAATTTGATCAGCATTCTCTTCAGCACCATTTTCTTCAGTATTTTCTTTAGGTGCATTAGCTCGATGTTCTTCATGTTTTGGAATGAATTCTTCAGCAGATTCTTCAGTAGGAATGACATCCTCAGTAGCCTTGAACTTGATAGTTTCCTCCGGTGCTGGTTCATCTATCACAGTAGGTAGGTGCTCTCTTTGCGAGCCATTAGTTTCATCGAACCGCACATCTACAGTTTCAACAACCTTGTGAAGAACGTTGTTGAAGACTCTATAGGTGTGCGAGTCCTTTCCGTAACCAAACATAAAACCTTCATGTGCTTTCGGTGCAAATTTTAAGTTGTGATGAGGATCTCTAATCCAACATTTAGCACCGAAGACTTTGAAATAACTTACATTGGGTTTCTTATTAGTGAGGAGTTCATAGGCAGTCTTCTTGAAGAATTTGTGAAGATATACTCTGTTGATGATGTGGCATGTAGTATCAATTGCCTCAATCCAGAAACGACGAGGTGTTTTTTATTCATCAAGCATAGTGCGAGCCATCTCAGCAAGAGTCTTGTTCTTGCGCTCCACGACGCCATTCTGCTGAGGAGTATAAGGAGAAGATAACTCATGAGTAATACCAAGTTCATCAAGATAGTCATCTAGACCAGAATTCTTGAACTCCATTCCATTGTCACTTCTGATGTGCTTGATCTTCACACCAAAGTTGGTTGAAGCCCTCGACGAAAATCGTTTGAAGACTTCCTGCACTTCATGTTTGTAAGTAACAATGTGTACCCATGTGTATCGAGAGTAATCATCAACAATAACAAAGCCATATAGAGATGCATCATTTGTAACAGCAGAATAATGATTAGGACTGAAGAGATCCATGTGAAGCAATTCAAATGGAGGAGTAGTGGTCATGATAGTCTTCGCTGGATGCTTAGCCTTTGTCATCTTCCCAGCTTCACAGGCTTCGCATAGGTGATCCTTGAGGAATTTGACATTCTCGATGCCGATGACATGCTTCTTCTTTGCAAGCGTGTGCAGATTCCTCATGCCTGCATGACCAAGTCATCGATGCCATAGCCAGCCTTCTGAAGCTTTTGCAAGTAGGCACACGGCTGGTTGTGGTCCTGTAGAGAAATCAACAATATACAAGTCTCCTCTCCTAAAGCCTTCGAAGACTTTGGAATTGTCAGCTTCCATAACCACAACACAGTGGTACTTGCCAAAGACAACAACCATATCGAGATCGCAAAGCATTAAGACAGACATGAGGTTGTATCCTAAGGACTCGACAAGCATGACTTTGTCCATTTGTCGATCCTTTGTGATCGCAACCTTACCTAGACCCAATACCTGACTTTTTCCTTTGTCGGCAAAGATGATATGCTTCAGATGCGACGGAGATAATGGAGCAGCCATCAATAGATTCTTGTCACCAGTCATGTGATTTGTACATCCACTATCGAGGATCCACTCAGTGGCTTTGGGTTGATCATCCTGCAGATGAATTAGTGCAACTTACGAACTCATATACTTCATCAGTGAAGAATATGACATCAATTCATCAGATCAATTACATCAAGCAATAGAACAGATAAAGCAGTATGAGGACGTGAGAAATGAAAGTTCATTTCTTCATGATTAGCATGCGTCCTTTCAGGCATACTCAGGTCTCCAGCAAATTCTTTAGACGATTACGTACATCTGGAGACCTGACCCTGCAGAAGAGATTAGTTATTTTTCTTCACCACCCACATCTGAAGGGGTGGCAAAGAGTGCATCACTCTACGAGCTCCATACGAGAAAGGTGGCATAGAAGCCAGTCCATTTCGTTTCACATAAGAGGAGTTAGGATAAGCATATGAATAAGCAGAGAAATTCTTCGAGGACTTATAAACATGATGATTAGAAGAATAATGCTCATATTCATAGCCCTTAGCTCTTCCCTGCGAAACAGAGTTGTTAGCACGATGATATTCATATGAGGACTTCGATCCTTTTGAGGAATTTGATCCACATGTGGAGTTTGGTCCGTATGAGGACTTGGATCCATATGAAGAATTTGGTCCATATGAAGAATTTGCTCTGGGGTTCCTATTCTTCACAGGTGGTGTCCTGACGACATTCACCTGAAGACTTTCAACACACTCTTTGGGAATCCAGATTTTCTTCATAGGGGAACCGTTCCTGCACTTAGTGCCAACATATCTAGCAAATACTTCACCATTCTGATTTTTGAACAGATTATAGTTGGAGTCAAATGACTCATCATCAGAACGAGGAGATTCACATGCAAATCCAGATAAGTTAGATGGATCAACTGGAGGTCCCTTTGCAGCAACCCATGTAGTTTTGGGGTACACTCAGGCTTCCAATATGTATCATCAGCATTGAGTTTCCTCTCAAAGGCAATACCCTCTTTCCTAGGGTTCCTGTTGAGGATCTGCTTTTTAAGCACATCACAAAGAGTCTGATGCCCTTTGAGGCTTTTGTACATGCCTGTCATGTACAATTCCTTCAGCCCTGCATCGTCAGTGATACTGGCAGTGTCCTCAGGTGAGGAATTAGTGATAGCAGAGGCATGTGAAGAATTTGAAACATTAGTAGCATTTGAACATTCTGGTGAAGAATTAGCAGTTTCACGTTCAATGCACTTTAAGCATGGAGGAACAAATTCTTCTTGAGAAGCGCTGATTTGTTGAGCAAGTAATGAATCGCGCTCCTTCTGAAGATCTTCATAACTCACTCTTAGCTTCTCAAGATCCTGCTTTCTTTGAAGAAATTCATAAGAAAGATTCTCATGATCAGTTAAGAGAGTGTTATGATGACCTTGAAGGTTGTCAAACCTATTCTGAAGCCTTTGAAGATTTTCAGTCAAGGCTTTAGTGCGATCCATTTCTTCAGCCAACATATCATCACATTTGTCTAGCATGTTTTGAACCTTTTCAAAAGTCGTTTGTTGTTTTACAGCAATCTTAGGAAGTTTAGAATAGTTGGGCTTAAGGTTTTCATTAGATTCATTCTCACTTGATTCAGAGGAGGTATATTTGAGTACCTTGGCACCCTTTGCCATGAAGCAATAGGTGGGAGCGTAGTCACCATCGCCTTCATCGGCCTTGTTGGTGAGGTCATTTTCTTCAGTGTTGAAGATAGATTTGCTAACAAATGCAGTAGCGAGGGCTAGGCTCGCCACTTCGGATTCGGACTCCTCAGATGCCTCATCTTCGTCATTTTCTTTAGATTCAGCCTCAGAGTCCATTTCCTTGCCAATGAATGCCCTAGCCTTCTTGGAGCTGCTCTTCTTGTGAGATGAGGATTTTGAGGATTATGATGACGAAGATTTTGAGCATTTCTTATTTTTCTTTGCATCATCAGAACTGTAATCCTTGTATTTCTTCTTCTTTGATTCCTTTTCCCACCGAGGACAATCTTGAATGTAATGTCCAGGTTTCTTGCATTTGTGACAGAGCCTCCTCTTGTAGTCACTGGATGAGGAATCATTGCTCCTTGAGGGTCTTCCAAAGCGACCACGTCTTGAGAACTTTTGGAATTTCTTCACGAGCAGTGCTAGCTCATGGCTTAGTTCTTCAGGATCACCAAGGCTGCTACCAGAGTCTTCATCTTCGGACTCAAATACTGCCTTGGCCTTCAGTGCACGTGATCTGCCATAGCTCGAACCATAGAGATCTCTTTTTTCAGCAAGTTGGAACTCATGAGTATTTAGCCTCTCGAGAATATCAGCAGGATCAAGTGACTTGTAATCAGCACGTTCTTATATCATCAATGCCAGAGTGTCAAACGAAGAATCAAGCGATCTCAGCAATTTCTTCACCACCTCATGGTCGGTGATGTCAGTGGCACCAAGTGCTTGAAGCTGATGTCAGTGAGGAGATCGAAGGTTTGTTGAACATTTTTATTGTCGAGTCTTTTGAAGCGGTTGAAGAGATTGCGAAGAACATCAACTCAAGAGTCACGCTGTGTTGAGACTCCTTCATTCACTTTGGACAGTCTATCCCAGATAAGCTTAGCAGTTTCCAAAGCACTCACTCTTCCATACTGTCCTTTGCTCAGATGTCCACATATGATATTCTTCGCTTGAGAATCAAGTTGCTTGAATCTCTTCACATCAGCAGCATTCAGAGAAGGTGTGACTGAGGAAACACCATTTTCCACAACATACCAGAGATCATTATCAATTGCCTCAAGATGCATTTGCATCTTATTCTTCCAGTAGGGGTAGTCCGTCCCATCAAAGGTACGACACCCAGTAGAGACCTTGATCATACCTACGGTCGACATAACTAAAACTCCAGGCGGTTAAACCAAAATCACACAGAACAAGGGAGTACCTCGCTCTGATACCAATTTAAAGTGCGTTATATTGACTAGAGGGGGTGAATAGATGATTTTTATGAATTCTTCACTGAGGAATTTACCAGTGAGGAAATTCCTTAGCGGAGAACTACTAGCAGCCGAATAAGTACTCAAAAGTAAGCATAACAGAGCACAAGCATAGTCATCATGATGAAATGAAGACAAGCACAGAGTACAGAGAGCGTAAGCACAGGATAACACAGGATGAAGACAAACAGACTGAAGAAATAGAACTGAGGAAATTGAGAAAATCTTTAGTCAAAGTCTTCAAACACAGATATGAACAAGCACACAACACAGTTATGAGGAAATGAAAGAGTTGAGGAAATAGAATCAGTAAGCTTGGTGAAGACAATGATTTGGTAGACCAGTTCCAACTACTGTCTCAGTTGTACGTCTGGTTAGGGTGGCTAGGTATTTAAACCTATGGACACACAGTCCCGGACACCCAGTCCTGAACACGCAGCTCGGGACACTCAGTCCTCACCGTATTCCCCTTGAGCTAAGGTCACACAGACCTCGCCCAATCACTCGTGGTAAGTCTTCAGGTGACTTCCGAACCTTCACAAACTTGGTCACTCAGCGATCCACAATTCCTCTTGGATGCTCTAGACCATGACGCCTAACCGTCTGGAAGAAGCACAGTCTTCAAAGATAACAAGCGTCGGATCCACGCAGGATCAATCTCTTCAGTGATGCTCAATCACTTGGGGTTTGTAGGTGTTTGGGTTTGGGTTTTCCTCACTTGATGATTTTCGCTCAAAGTCCTCGGAGGATGGGTTGCTCTCAAATGACAAGTGTTAGTTTCTCTCGGAGCAGCCAACCAGCTAGTGGTTGTAGGGGGCAGCTATTTATAGCCTAGGGAGCAGCCCGACATGATAAGACACAAATGCCCTTCAATGATATGACCGTTAGGTGGATAGATATTTTAGGATAGCTGGCGCATAACACAGCAACGGTCGGAATTTTGAGTGGCAAAATCCTCAGGGTTATCATGTTCCTCACTGTGTAGGCAATCCGCACTGGCGAATTCCTAACTCCTCAGTCAGAACAAATTCCTCAGAGACCAGAAGAACTTCATCTCTGTCACTGAAGAATATGACTGGACTGTATGAGATTTCCAATGGCTTCACTCGAAGGGATTGGTAGGTGTAGGATTTTGAGTTGAGCATCACATGGAAATTTTTCCTTAGTATTTCCTCGACCCCCTTTAACAGTATAGTGTTTCCTATGACTCAAGAAAGAGAAAATGAAACTACGAAAACAAAAGTCTTCACGCTTCATGTTCCTCGAATGAATACCAAGTCTTCAAGGTCACACCAATTTCTTCACTTTCAAAGTCTTAAGAAAGTCTTCAGAAATCCAAAGTCTTCAGTCGAAGAACTTCATTTTTAGGGGTCGACTTTCTCTGTAAATATCAAACTCCTCATAGACTTATAGACCTGTGTACACTCACAAACGCATTAGTCCCTTAGCCTATAAGTCTTCAATACACCAAAATCACTAAGGGGCACTAGATGCACTTACATAGACTACACTAGACAAGCCATAGTCAAGTAAGCAATGTAGTGAAAGTACAAAGACTATCAACAGCTAGGTAGTATGGATCAGAATGGAAGACAGTATGAAGCCAAACAAGTAATAGTATTCACACAGTGAAGTCAATCAGATCAGACAGGCAAGCAATGACTTCACGAAGACAAACTGAAAGTAAAGGGAAGTGGGGAATAGAACCAGTTGCTTGGTGAAGACAAGGATTTGGTAGACCAGTTCCAGTTGCCGTGAAAACTATACGTCTGGTTAGGGAGGCTAAGATAGAACTCATAAGACCGCGTCTTCACCTTATTCCCCTTGAGCTAAGGACACCCAGTCCTCGCCCAATCACTCTAGTAAGTCTTCAAGGTACACTTCCAAACCTTCATAGACTTCATTCACCGGCAATCACAATGGCTCTTGGATGCTCAGAACGCGACACCTAACGGGCTGAAGGATTCACAGTCCTGAAGTGTAACAAGTCTTCAGGTCACGCGGATAGAAAGACTTCAGTGATTCCTAACACTCTTTGGCTCTGGGTGTTTTTGGATTTTTCCTCGCAAGGATCTCTCTCTCAAAGGCTTTGGAGGTGGGTTGCTCTCAAACGACAAAAGCCGCGCACTAACTCTGAGCATCCACCAATTTATGGTGTAGGGGGTGGGCTATTTATAGCCACGAGGCAACCCGACATGATATGTCCGAAATGACCCTGGGTCACTAAGGAACCAACACGTGTCCAACGATCGGATTTCAAACACACGCGGCAGCTTGACTTAGGCTACAAGTAAAGCTGACTCATCCAGCTCTAGATAAGATTCGCTCTCATTGTCTTCGCTCGAAGACATAGGATTTTGGTTGAGCATCACATCAGTCATTCTGACTTTATTCACTTGGACCCCACTTAACAGTATGGTGTTTCCGATGACTCAATAAATAAGAAAAGGAAAATATGAAACAACTATGTATTTGCACTCCATGTTCTTCAAGTGAATGTCTTCACATGTCATAATCTTCGTCATGAATGTCTTCACGAACTACCATTGTCTTCAATGTCTTCACACTTTTTTAGAGGTCATCTCTTGTAGGTAAAGCGAATCAATGAGGGACTACTACCTGTGTTATCCTGCAATTATCACAAACACATTAGTCCCTCAACCAAGTTTGTCGTCAATACTCCAAAACCAACTAGGGGTGGCACTAGATGCACTTACAATCTCCTCCTTTTTGGTGATTGATGACAAACTGGTTGAAGTTTTCAACGGGGATAAAAGTATGTGAAATTTAAAAATCAAAGTCATTGTCTTCACAAGTTGCAAAAGGCTCCGCCTGAGGATGTGCATATAAGTAGTTTTCTTTTGAATGCAAATGCACATGGCAGGTTTTACTTTGTGGAGATCCTCTTCAACTTACAAAGACAATTCATTATGCATACATTAGAATAGCAAAGATAATGACATGTATAATGAGAAATGGGTGTCTACAAAATGACTTCATACGGAATTTATCATCGCATCACAAAGTAGCAGCAAAAGTAGCAAATGACCATCAAGTTTAAGTGTTACAACTCAAGAGCCAAATAGTTTCAAAACGAGAGTTGTAAGAACTTAGCAAAAATAATGCAACCACCCCATATGGACCCGCTTGAAGACTATTAACCTCATATGCTTCTCCCCCTTTTGTCAGTAAGGACCAAAAAGGTTTGAAGGCATAGAGGATCTACTCGTTCCCAGTTGGAGTAGATGTTGGAGCAGGGTCGACGTTGGAGTTGGGCGGTGCAGACGGGCCTGAAGTAGAATTGTGGTGCAGTGTAGCCACAGTTGGGGAAGTGGCGTCATCTTCTTCATCGATGAATCTTGCAACAACAGTTGTAGCCGAAGACGAATGTTCAGAATCTTCAATTGAAGGTGTGCGACGCCAACTTGCAGATTGCGAAGGCCTAGAGGCAAACTTGAAGCTCTCGGTGAAGCCATCTTCCGAAGATGATCTTTAGAGCAGAGCAATGTGAGGCTCTTCTAGGACCGCCGACAAGCTTCATGTGCGACGAATGAGTTCTTGGTGGCCAGGTTGCGAATGCGATTAACATCAACCAAGAGACTCTGCATTTAACGCTTCAGCCTGTCATGATGCCTATCATGCTTTTGATGTAGAGAAACTAGAAGCTCACGGTCGTTGAGGACACGAGGACGCTTCTAATGCCTTTGGGCAATTGTGCTGGCAGTGGCTTCAGTATTGGCACGATGCGGTTGACGCAAATTGCTAGCCAGAAGATATACAGGAGTAGCAGAATTTGACACATGAATCCCTTCAATTGGCTGTGTGAAGCTTTGGAATTCAGCATTTTGAAGATGGAGTGGCTTCTTTGCTGGCTCAGGGTAGATGGCTTCAATGGACATATCAACATCAGGAAGAAATGCAACATGGTTGCGCGCTGAAGGTTGATAGTTGACGGTTGAATGAAGCTTGATCAAACGCATCACCCATGGAGCATAAAATTTTAGTCCAAAAAGATCAATCCCATAGGCTGCAAGCTGTCGGATGAAGAAATCCTGAGTGTTGAATCAGATGCCATTGATGATATAGAACACCAATGTCTTCATGGCGCCTTCGAGTTTAGCTTCAGAAGAATTGCCTTTGATTGGCCAGAGAGTATGCCTCAGAATGTGATAAACTGTGTGCGGCAAGTACTCAAGGTCCTTAACAAAGAATTCCTTGGGGTATTCGGCGTCATGGGGCAATGGCTTCATCATGCTCAACATCTGGCTCATGTTGGGCTCTGGCTTCTGGAATATGCTCTGCAGTTCGTACTCATAAAGCTTACAACAAGGTTCATACAACTCACCTGGAGTGGGCAGGGAAGTAAGCTCAATGATGTCCTGAGCTTTGGCTTCATGATGAATGTCACCTGTCATCCACTCAAGGATCCAAGTCTTCGGATCCCTGTTGTAGCCTCGAATGTGCAATGTAGCATAAAACTACAGCAGAAGTTCTTCATTCTAGTGCTCCTTGTCAGTCACAAACGACAGTAGGCCAACGTCTCTGAAGCAGTCCAGTGCCTCCTCAAGGCATGGCAGCCCAGCCATAGCATCACAATCCAGACCCTTATGAGGAAAAATCTAGTCCTGGTTGTATAAGATGCAGGAGTAGTAGCTTCGCTGCTGATGGCTCCAAAACCTGTTGAAGGTGATCTTGGGGTTCTTGTAGGGGTTTTTGGCGCTGTCTAAGAAAGTGTTGTGCGCCCTGAAGCTTTGCACATCAAAGGATACTCTGGTTGTTGCAGCACCGGGAAGCCTTGGTAGTCTTGGCTTCGGCTTCTGAACCTGAGGCATCTGCTCTACATGATAATAATACTGAGGACGGGGAGTAGTGGGTGGAACCATGACTGGCCATTTGACAGTGACAAGCTCACCACTACGATTGAACGCACGTTCCATTGTATGAGGCCTTGGTGGAGGAACGGCGTCATCTAAAGTGATTGGCTGCACAATGGTGTCAGTTGCAGCATTGGCTTCGGGCTCCACATTGTCTTTTGCCATGATAGTGTCATTGGCTTCGGTGGTGTTCGTGGTGGTAGCCTCATTGTTTTCAACCTCCATCTCTTCAATGACTAGAGGGTCGGGCACTATCACATTCTCTTCTTGAATGACTGGATCACTGATAGGGGGAGTAGCTTCTCTCTCTTCTTCTTTTTCTTCTTTGGCTGATGTAGCCAGAATGTCTTCAGCAGCTTTATCTTCAGACTCAGAAGCAGACACAGAAGGGATGGCTTCAGGGAATACTTGATGTGCAACTAAGCTTGTGTTTTGCACATCCTCTTCTGGAATGCTTTACATGGAGACCTGAGGCCTCTGCGAAGCCTGTGGAATGCTGGCGATGCCTTTGGAGAGGAAGTGGTCTGTTCCATGTAGTTGTCATCATCAAGCACCGGAGTGATGACTTGAGCTGGTGGAGTACGTGGGATATCATCTTGCAGGGGGGTGTCTGGTTGTTGCTCTACCCATGAGTCATCTTCAGCAACTGGCGTTAAGGGACGGCCAATGCTAATGAGTTCACTGCTCGTGAGAGCAGGCGATGATACCGGTTGGGGCTCGAGCTGAGGAAGGACTTCATCATCATTAACATTGTCTTCACGACCAATGTCTTCAGCTGCGTTGGGGTCAACAGCTGGAATCTCTTCAGTTTCTGGAGTCTCTGTGGAAGCAGTCTCATGAATCACAAGGCGGCGCTCGCAGTTGGCAGAGGCAGGGAGAGCAACAGAGATTGGTTCAACGTTGAAGGGCTCTGGGGAAGTAGCATGCTCTTTTTTGAAGACTTTGAAGCCTTTGTCTTCAACTTCTTCTTGGAGGGAGCATCATCAGAGGTGTCTTTGAGTTTCCTCTTCCTGGCTTCGTCTTCGGCTTGACTTTCTTCTTCTGTTGAGAAGCTGTTAAGGGGACCTTTGGCTTCGAGCCAGTCATGCTGGCAGGGAAGATAATGCTTGGTTGGCCCTGCCTTGAAGATTTTGGTTTAGCTTCAGCAGACTTCTTGTTTTTCTTGGCAGCCATCTTGGGGTCGATGCCAGGACTCCCAAGTGCCTTTCTCTTCTCAGCCTCATTGCGCGCTTGCACACATTTCTGCGCATAGTACTTCATGCGCTCGCGTGAGCCTTTGGCTGCTTCACGCTTCTTGTTGAACTCAGCCTTGACGTCATTCATCACCTTCTTGAATATTTGCACATCAGCAACACCGAGCTTGGCCATGTGCTTCTTCAAATGTGCCTTCTCATAGTCTATCTTGTTCTTAAGCTCAACTATCTTCTGAGCTAAGGCAAGTTCGTTGGCAATGGCTTCGTGAAATGTGACGCTAATGTCCACAGGCAGCTGCAGATCATCAATGTTGATGCTTTTGTCCTCAAACCATTCATCAATGAAGTTGTTCAGTATATCACCATCAAATAGAGGCAGATCGTGGAAGATCTTAGTCTCTTGCTTGCTATTGATCAACATTTCTAGAGCTTCATCTCCAAGATCTTCATCACTTGACAGATCGATGGTATTGTCCTCATTGCGTAGAACAGCAGCAGGAGTGGGGTCATGCCCAGAAATCTTCTTAGGCTTCTTGGTCTTCTTGGAGACACGAGATAAGTCTTTAGACTTGAAAGTGAGTTATATCGACTAGAGGGGGGTGAATAGGCGATTTTTATGAAAGTCTTCAAAACATGGAAGTTTCGAAGACAAACGATAGAAATAAACCTATTACCATGCAGCGGAAGGTAGACTACACTAGGCAAACCATAGTCAAGTATTCAATGAAGTGAAAGCATAATGACTAATAGCAGCAGTGTAGTAAGGATATTATGAAGCCAAACAGAACACGCAGTCACTCAGTGAAGACAAAAGATAGTGCAATCATACAATGACTTCACAGGGACCAACAGTATGTAAAGGGAAGGGAAGGATGAAACCAGTGACTCGTTGAAGACAATGATTTGTTGGACCAGTTCCAGTTGCTATGAAAACTGTACGTCTGGTTAGGGCGGCTAGGTATTTAAACCTGAGGACACATAGTCCCGGACACCCAGTCCTGAACACGCAGCTCAGGACACCCAGTCCTCACCGTATTCCCCTTGAGCTAAGGTCACACAGACCTCGCCCAATCACTCTGGTAAGTCTTCAAGGTAGACTCCCAAACCTTCACAGACTTCGTTCACCGGCGATCCACAATGTCTCTTGGATGCTCAGAACGTGACGCCTAACCGGCTGGAGGATTCACAGTCCTCAAGTGTAATAAGTCTTCAGATCACACAGACAAGAAGACTTAAGTGATGCCCAACACTCTTTGGCTCTGGGTGGTTAGGGCTTTATCCTCGTAAGGAATTCTCTCTCAAAGGCTTCGAGGTGGGTTGCTCTCAAACGAAAAAAGCCGTACTCTAACTCTGAGCAGCCAACTGTTTATGGTTGTAGGGGGTGGGCTATTTATAGCCACTAGGCAACCCGACCTGATTTGTCCGAAATGACCCTGGGTCACTGTCGGTGTCAAAACCGGCGGATCTCGGGTAGGGGGTCCCGAACTGTGCGTCTAGGATCGATGGTAACAGGAGGGAGGGGACACGAAGTTTTACCCAGGTTCGGGCCCTCTTGATGGAGGTAAAACCCTACGTCCTGCTTGATTAATATTGATGATATGGGTAGTACAAGAGTTGATCTACCACGAGATCGTAGAGGCTAAACCCTAGAAGCTAGCCTAGGGTATGATTGTATATATATATATATATATATATATATATATATATGATCTATCGACTAGCCTGGCCCTGGTTTATATAATGCACCAGAGGCCCAGGTTAACAAGAGTCCTAGCCGAATACGCTGGTGGGGAGAAGTCCTTGTCTTGATCGCCAAGTCTTGTGGAATCTTCCTTGTATGCGGCAGTTGTCCGAACTGGCCCATGAGTATGCGGCCACGGGGGTCCTCGGCCCAATCTATCAGATCGGGAGATGATGTGTTGAGTACCCCCTAGTGCAGGACACCGTCAGTAGCCCCCTGAACCGGTCTTCAAGTTAGGGACGCTCCTCGATTCTTTCGAACTGTTCTTCATCTTCTGTCGTCGGTCTTGAAAACTGGTTCAACAAATCTTCTCATCTTCGATCTTGAGGATCACCGAAATGAATTCGACAAGTTTATACATTGGGTATCCGAGGAGCCCCTTTAAGTTTCCGGCCTTTATTAATGCCTTGTTATTTTTATGCCACACCTCGGGTTTGAAATTGTTCCCAGGCGGCAGTGTCCTCTTGCGTCCGAGCTCCAACACCGGACTGCATTCGAGGTATCTTTTGCAGCCGAGCACCAACGCCGGACCGCTTTCCAGCTCTAACGCCGGAATGTATCCGAGCTCCAACGCCGGACTATGTATCCGAGCTCCAACGCCGGACTGTATCCGAGCTCCAACGCCGGACTATGTATCCGAGCTCCAACGCCGGACTGTATCCGAGGTGTCGTAAATCACCTTGGTTCGAAGAAGTTTGAAGGAGTTTAGCCGAGCTTAATGCCGGAAATGCCCTCTATGGAGCCAGCCACTAACGACCGAGCTTTATGCCGGACTGCTTCCGAGGTGGTGCACCACCCCGAATGTGGGCCGATTTTTGTTAATATATTTTTTGTTGGTGCAATTTATTCTCTGCCGAGATATATAGCCAGTAGCCCTCAAGGTGTGTATCGGTCTAAAACCCGAGATGCACCTAAAGGATGACGTAAGACCGCAGATCCCAGTAGCCGCTGAGACTCAGGTTGATTTGCAAAATCGGCCTGAGGATCAAGTCCAAGCTCGGCAGAATACTTCGGGATACTAAAAGCGGCGTGCTCAGTCCTCGAGACTCAGGTTGGGTGCGGCCGACCAACCTGAGGATCAAAATCTCCTCGGAAACTATATTGCACATAAAATTTTCTGCATTGGACAAGAAATGAAGTAGCCCCCGAGACACTGGTCGGGTGGTAACACCAGATCAGGGGATCAATGTGCCCCTTTAATATTTGTAAATAATAAGCCCGAAGCCCAATAGCCCCCGAGCCTTAATGCGGGCACGGGTGGCCGAATTAAGGATCAATATCCATAGTAAAATCACAAATTATGTGTAATGACTCTTATGTATCCAAGTACTTTATGTCATTAATGCTCGGATCCGCATTGTACAAAACTTTGTTAACCGACCATCGGCTTCCACCTCCTCGGCTAGTAGCCGAGGAGTGTTTGTCCTACTTTATAAAGCCCTTATGAGGGCAAAGATTTACAACAAACAAGGCAATCTGGCCATACGGTTTTATAAACAAAGGTACGCAGAGAGTTATATTACTGTTTAACAGAAGAAATGTCTTCCAAAGAAAATAGTCCCGCTATCGGTCCCTTTCTTTGGGTTGTCATGCTAAGCATGATCATTAAACCTCAGCTCTAATGTAAGAGCAAAATATTGAGGATTTAGTTTGGGAGGCCAGTTAATAGCCCCCGGTAATGTTCGGCGACAGTCGGGGTCAAGCGTAAACACTTCGGCCAATGTTATGAATGGCCCATCATTTAACATCGGATCGCTGACCAGTTTATGCTTATTGTGAAAGTCAGTTTTCGGCTTTCTCCACTGAGGTGCTTAACCATGTGAGCTGGAAGCACAATCGCAGTGGTTCTCCCGTTGCACGCCTAGCCGAACAAAACGGAACGTAGGAAGCAAGTGCGGGAGCCGGGCAACCCAACTATTGACCGAAGACACAATTCGAAACCGATGCATATATAGCAATATCTGAGAATGTTTTTGCCGGATCCCTAAGGGTGTCCGGTGTTGCACTGCGAGACTAATGCTGGAAAAGCACAAATAGTTAGAAGTGCCAAAAAGCTTAGAAAACCAAGAAACATTAGTAAAAACATGACGTCCGAACAATATCAAGTGTTCGGTGCCAATCCAAAAGTTGGTCTTAGAAAAAAGAAGTGCTTCTGTCGTGCTTTAACATGATACATCCTATCTCAAGACTTCGAGCGGGTCAGCCTATGGCTTCAACCTCCTATCCCGAGGGCGGAGTACTTCTCATCAGGCCAGTTTAGCAAACTAAACTCTAGCGGCTTTGAGAGAGAAATTAGGCTCCCTGGCTAGTGACCGCACATTCCTGTCGAAAAAAGGAGTGATAAATAATAATAATAAAACTTTGCAACGACTAAGAAGAAGAACACTTATTATAAAACGGCTCAAGTAAACTTACGAGCCCCCAAGTGACTTGGGTAGAAGAATGATTGCATGTACCGAAGTACTTATATCATATCCATGTTCAACCGAACTTTAAACGCGTCTTAACCGACCGTCAGCTTCTCCCTCTTCGGTCAAGGACCGAAAAGTGTTATGTACTCCATCGGTCGAGAATATCGACGGTGTTTCCAATAACCAGGCAATCAGGCCATAAGGCTGTAACAGACAAAGCGCGCTCAGGGAACTTATGCTATATTACCGTGAAGTGTAAGAAGCATCTTTGAAGAAAATAGTACCCCCACCGATACCTTTCTTCGGTGCTCATTGTTATTATGAGACTTGTGCAATAGATTTTTTGTACTCATGAGTTCCGTTGTGTACCGACCATCATTGAAAACTATAAGAGCGCTAGCTTTCGGCTTCACCCAGTCTGAGGTCCGGCTCGGGCGACCCGATCGTGACAATCGCAGAGGTGCTCCCTTTACTCCCTAGCCGAACAATCGGGAATGTAGGGGTAAACACAGGAGCGAGGCAACCCAGCTTGCAAATCGCTTAAGTCAATATGGTGCATATTGTGGCATAATACACGAACAAGGAACGAAGCCGTACAAGTATAATCACATGCAAGAGGAAAAGCTTCATAAAGGAAACCCCTAAGTGAATTGGGTCCTTGAATTTGTGTGTCACAAACAAAGTTTGGACAACGAAAAAATTTTACAAGCAACTTTTTCCAAAAAAGTATAATGCTTGGTCGAACCGAACACAAGTTAGAAATTAAAACTTTAAGCATGAAAGCGACTTAGCTGATTAATGTGTTCGATATTGATGACGCGGTCCGAGCTTGATGCGGGGCAAGGTTCTATCCCCCAAGCCGGTCCCGAGGTGGCGGAGCGGAGAGCTCGACATGACGAGTGGTGACATAGCACAGTCAATGCAGACCGGCAGAGTGACGCCGAAGTCCCCGGATCGTTTTCCTGTGCACAAAAAATAGCGCAAACAGGAGATAATTGTAATAATGATAATTAAAAAAATGTTGCATAATAAATAATTTATGCAAAGTGAGTAATAAAAGAAATATGGCACGGCGCCGAAGTCAATGTCGATGCAGGGCGTCGGCGTGATGCGGTAAAGGCGTGGCAAAGCCTGAATTCACAGGTCAGTCCGAGTTCCGGATGCGGCATTCGCCGGACTATGTACGGAGACTGACCGGACCACCATGCGACCGTCGTTAATGCGGCCACCATTTGATAGACCTGTGTACATATGATGGACAAACCAGAGTAATAATTCCTTGGGAAAAATTGAACCCAAACAAGCAAAAAATACTAGGATTAATAGCACCTGGTTTATTTGTTGTAGCAATCCGAAGGAAGGTGATTCCCAAAATTGGGACTCGATCCGCACACCCATTACCGGAGTAGGTTGGTGAAGAGATGGCGAAGCCTCGATGTTAGCCGATGCGAAGTAGGTCGGCGTGATGGACACCAGCTTGAAGAAGTAATAGTGCGGCCCTGCCGATGCAGGTCCTGACGTGGTCGATGCCGGCTTGATGAAGCGACCGTGCGGTGATGTCGGTATGCCCGCTCCGTGTAATCCGTGGGAAGGCGATGTTGGTGATGATTTATCCTTCGCGATGCCGGACTCTTGTTCGGCTTGCCGAGATGATGATCCGAAGAAGTTGAGCTCGGCTCAACAAGTGACGACGTGTCTAGCGCAGGTCGGCAGCCGTGGAGCAATATTGTCGGACTGGTTTGACACCAGCATGATGTTGAAGATCATGTTCAAAAGATCTTAAAGTTAGTGGGATGTGTTCGGGAACAAAACACAATACCCCATACAAAACTTCATTCAAAAGGGATGTCCAAAATCCTGTTCATAAAAAAGACGAACTCGGGTCGGATTCGTTTTCGCGCAGAAAACAGATCCGAAAAGTGATGCACTAATCGGAAGGTTCCTGGAGTTTGGACGGTTGGATCGAGCTGAAATTTTGAGAGGTTCTAGATATAGGAATTCCGCAGCCGATCAACGGTTGGATCTTTCAAAGGACGTCCGAGCTAGAAGCTGGACACCACGCCCTAAACTCGTCCAGAATCCCGTCCAGATTTGACAGGGCTCCGGTATATCATAGATTGCCAGAGATTCCTCCATCGGAACTTGATGAAATTTTCCAGGGTTGTTGTAGACTCGATTCCGCACAATTCCACCAAAGTGATAGTTAAAGAGACACTCGAGGAGGCGGTGGCGGCGGATACGTGTTCGCTGTCCGGAAAAATAGCACAGTCGCCTGAGGGCAATGTTGACATTGAGCCCCCGAGCTCCATGGATGATTCCTCCATGATCTTGATAGAGATTGGAGTTGGTGTTGATGAAGGCCCTCGTCCGAACATGGTGATCCGAACACGGGGCGCAGTTCTTGGTCAAACCAAGGTGACCAGTTGAGCTGGTGACAAGGATGCCGAAGTCGTAGTTGATCTGTAGGCGAGCCATCGATCCTTTTGTCGATCACACAGCGGAACTCTCAATGAAAGCACCAATGTCGGTGTCAAAACCGGCGGATCTCGGGTAGGGGGTCCCGAACTGTGCGTCTAGGATCGATGGTAACATGAGGGAGGGGACACGAAGTTTTACCCAGGTTCGGGCCCTCTTGATGGAGGTAAAACCCTACGTCCTGCTTGATTAATATTGATGATATGGGTAGTACAAGAGTTGATCTACCACGAGATCATAGAGGCTAAACCCTAGAAGCTAGCCTAGGGTATATATGATCTATCGACTAGCCTGGCCCTGGTTTATATAATGCACCAGAGGCCCAGGTTAACAAGAGTCCTAGCCGAATACGCTGGTGGGGAGAAGTCCTAGTCTTGATCGCCAAGTCTTGTGGAATCTTCCTTGTATACGGCAGTTGTCCGAACTGGCCCATGAGTATACGGCCACGGGGGTCCTCGGCCCAATCTATCAGATCGAGAGATGACGTGTTGAGTACACCCTAGTCCAGGACACCGTCAGTCACTAAGGAACTGACACATGTTCCAACGGTCAGATTTCAAACACACACGGCAATTTTACTTGGGATACAAGCAAAGCTGACTTGTCCGACTCTGGACAAGATTCGCTCTCATAGTCTTCACTCGAAGACATATGTTTTGATTAAGCATCACTTCAGTCATTCTGACTGGTTCTCTTGGACCCCACTTAACAGTAGGGTGGTTCCTATGACTCAACAAAGAAGAAAAAGAACTACGATAGATCTAATTCTTCAAGCTCCATAGGCTTCATGCGATGTCTTCTCTTGTCATAGTCTTCGATGAGAATATCTTCATATACCACCTTTGACATCAATGTCTTCATACATTTTTAGGGGTCATCTCTGGTAGGAAAACCGAATCAATGAGGGACTTCTACCTGTGTTATCCTGCAATTCTCACAAACACATTAGTCCCTCAACTAGGTTTGTCGTCAATACTCCAAAACCAACTAGGGGTGGCACTAGATGCACTTACAATCTCCCCCTTTTTGGTGATTGATGACAAACTAGTTGAAGTTTTCAACGGGGAATATAATATGTGAAATTGTAAAAGGATAGGGAATTGTCTTCATAAGCTGTGAGGGCTCCCCCTGAAGATGTGCATATAACTAATTTGCTTTTGGAATGCAAATGCACATGGCAGGTTGTGCTTGTGGAGGTCCTCTTCAACTTATGATGACAATCCACTATGCATGTGAAGGTATGTGAAGATAATGACATGCATAATGGAAAATGGACGTCTGCAAAATGATCTAAGTGCAGAATTTATCGTCGCGCATGCGGAATTTATCATCGCATCACAAAGTGGCAAATAAGTAGCAGACGACCATCGAGTTTAGGTGTTACAACTCGAAGAACCAAAAGTATCAAAACAAGAGTTGTAAACACGAGGCAAAATATAAAGCAACCGCCCATGTGGACTCGCTTGAAGACTATCAAACTCATATGCTTCTCCCCATTTTGTCAGTAAGGACCAAAAAGGTTTGAAGACATAGAGCATCTAATCGTTCCCATGAAGAGTAGGTGAAGCAGCAGGGTCATCGGTGGTGTTCGGCGGTGCAGAAGAACTTGGAGCAGTGTCAAAGTGTGCTGAAGGAGGTGGCGGTGAAGTAGCATCGTCTTCGTCCTTGATCACTCTGGCATTCATAGTTGCAGTAGAGGAAGAGAACTCAGAGTCTTCAAGAGATGGAGTTCGTCGCAGCACTGCCCTTCGAGGAGGTGTGGAGTCAAACTTGAAGCGTTCAGAGAAGCCATCCTCTTGAAGATCATCTTCAGAGCACATAAGCGTCAGCCCTTTCCATGTGCGTCGAGAGGTTTCATGGGCAACAAAGGCATTCTTGGTGGCAAGATTGCGAATGCGGTTGACATCCACCAAGAGGCTTTGCATTTGGTGCTTCAGCCAGTCATGATGCATATCCTGTTTCTGATGAAGAGCCACCAGAAGCTCTCGGTCATTAAGGACACAAGTGCGCTTCTTGGGTCGTTGGGCAATTGTGCTATCGGTGGCTTCAGTAAGGGCAGGATGTGGTGCACGTGTAGTTCCAGCCAACGGATAAACACGAGTGACTGCTTCAACTCCTTCAATGTTCTAAGAAAAACTTTGATGCTCCGCATTCTGAAGACTAAGAGGCTCCTTGGCAGGCTCAGGATAAATAGCTTCAACGGACATATCCACATCAGGCAGAAAGATTCGATGATTGCGAGCAGATGGCCGATATGAGATAGTGGAGTGGAGTTTAATTGGCCGCATTATCCATGGAGCGTAGAACTTCAAGCCAAATAGATTAGAGCCTGATGCAGCAAGTTGGCGGATGAAGAAGTCCTGTGCATTGAAGCATTTGCCATGAAAAATATAGAAGACCAAAGTCTTCATTGCACCTTCCAGCTTGGCATGTGGAGAATGTCCTTTGATAGGCCAGAGAGTTCGCCTTATGATGTGATAAATAGTCCTTGGAAGATACTCAAGGTCTTCAACAAGGAACTCCTTAGGATATGCAGCATCTTGTGGCAATGGCTTCATCATACTGAGCATCTGACTCATGTTTGGTTCAGGCTTCTGAAAGATGCTCTCCATAGCTTCACTGTGAAGCTGACAGCTAGGTTCGTAGAGATTGCTAGGAGTGGGCAGACCAGTGAGCTCAATGATATCAAAGGCTTTGGCTTCGTGATGAACATTTCCTATCATCCACTCCAGGACCCAAATCTTCGGATCTCTGTTGTACCCACGGATGTGAAGTGTGGCATAGAATTGGAGCAACAACTCTTCATTCCAGTGCTCTTGGTCGGTGACAAACGGCAACAATCCAACCTCTTTGAAGCAATCCAGAGCTTCTTCCAGACAGGGCAGACCAGCTATTGCTTCGATGTCAAGACGCTTATGTGGGAAGATGCGGCCTTGATTGTACATAATGCAGGAGTAATAGCTTCGCTGCGGATAGCTCTAGAACCGATCAGAAGATATTCTTTCCCTTGAGTAGGGGGTTCCTGGAGCTATTGAAGAAAGTGTTGTCTGCTTTGAAGCCGTTGACATTGAAGGATCCAGGTGCTGATGCAGGACCTGGAAACCTGGACAATCTTGGGATTGGCTTCTGTACCTGAGGCCTATGCTCAACATGATAGTCAAACTGAGGACCAGCAGCAGGCGCAGGAACAGAAGCAGTAGCATCAGTGGCTTCGCTGACTTCTGGTTCTTGGGTTGGTGAAGGCTCCACATTGGCTTCAGTCCTGAAAGCGTCAGTGGCGTCGGTGACAGCCTCAAGATTCTCAACCTCCACTTGATGAGCTGGAGGGTCGGTCACAGTCACGTTCTCCTCGAGAACAACTTCTTGGTGAGAGGGGGGTGTAGGAACTCTTGGGGTTTCTTCTTCATCGGCTGATGCAGCCGGAATGTCTTCAGCAGCTTTAGCTTCAGACTCGGAGACTGGAGGCCTTGGTCCTTTGCGAAGCCTGCGTAACGCTGGCGACGCCTGTGGAGTTGGAGTTGGCTGGGCCTCAATGTCATCTTCCTCTTGTGCTTGTGGGTGATCGGCCCATGATGCATCCTGAGCAATTGGCGTCAGAGGACGACCAATGCTGATGAGTTCGCTGTGCGTTAGCATAGGCGATGATACCTGTTGGTGCTCGATCTGAGGAAGAACTGCATCATCTTCAACATGGTCATGGTGACCAATGTCTTCAGCAGCGGTGGGATCAGCTGCTGGGAAGTCTTCAGCTTCATGAGCCTCTGTGAAAGCAGGCTCATGGAAAGTCAGTTGGCGCTCTTGATGTTCAGTGGCTGGGCGAACCATGGAGATGGGTTCAACAATCAAGGGCTCTGTGGGAGCAGCCCGTTCCTTCTTGGTCTTCCGCTTCTTCTTGGAGGGAGCAGTAGCAGAGGCTTCAGGATGTTTCCTCTTTCTGGCTTCAGCCTCAGCAGTCCTCGTCTTCTTCAGTTCTGAAGCGGTTGACCTGGCCTTTGGCTTCGAGCCAGTCATGCTAGTTGGGAAGACAATGGGATCTGCTTCCTGCCTTGGTGCGTTGGGTTCGGCCATAGCGGGCTTCTTCTTCTTATTTGCAGCCATCCTGGGGTCGATGCCAGGATGCCCAAGGGCCTTGCGCTTCTCAGCCTCATTGTAGGCTTGCACACACTTGTCAGCCAGGCTCTTCATGCGCTCACGAGAACCTTGAGCTTCTTCATGCTTCTTGAGAAAGGCTTCTTTAAGCTCGTGCAGCATGATCTTGAAGTTCTTGACCTCTTGCACGCTGAGCTTGGCCATATGCTTCTTGAACTGAGCTTTCTCAAAGTCAATCTTCTGCTTCAGTTCGACGATGCGCTGAGCTAGAGCTAGCTCTGAAGCAATGGCACCATGGAAGGCGACACTGAGACCAATGGGAAGTTGCAGGTCTTCAAAGCTGAGGTTGGGCGTTTCAAACCACTCATCAATGAAGTCGTGGATGATTGCCAAGTCAAAGAGAGGAAAATTGTTGAAGATTTATGCTTCTTCTTTGCTCTTGATCAGTTGCTCAAGAGCGTCATCTGCAAGATCTTCATCACTGGACAGATCAATGGCATCGTTGCGCAGAATAGCAGCAGCTGTCAGTTCTTGGCCGGTGTGTGGCAGAGGCATCTTGACCTTCTGGGGCTTGGAGATGCGTGACAAGTCTTCAGACTGCACACTGTCTTCAGAAGGTGCAGTGGCCAGTGGCTTCGCCCGTGAGATTTTTGGTGCAGAGGCAGGCTTTGAAGCTTTTGGCTGCTTCAGTTTCTTTGGCTTCGGCGCTGCAGGCGCTTCATCTGATTCAGCGTCATTTGTAGGCTCATTCACGGCTGTCCCTTGAACCACGATATGGGTGATGAGACCTTCAAGGTTGTAGAAAGGACCGATGACATTGGGTTCTGCATCGTGTGTGCCGTCAGCCCGATGAGCAGAAGGACCAGGGTTGAAGTCTAGTCCCAATGACTTCTTGTTTTCCTTGGCCGATGCCTTTGCGTGCTGGAAGTTGCGCTTGAAGAGATTATCGTCACGACACCATAGCAATGATGATGGGTCGGCATCTTCAGGCTGAGGTCCACGGACCATACACGGATAGAAACCCTGAGCAATAGCTTCAGCTCTGTTCTTGGGTGGAAGGCCTCGGAAGAGAATATCACCCCAAGGACTTTTGATAGCACTCTTCTCAGCATATTCCTTGGTCACGAATCTGTATTTGTACCACTGTTCTGCCCAATATCTTCGAATACACTGGATTCGGGTCTTGCGCTGATTATAATCCTCTTCAGAATCTGTCTTGTAAAGCTCTGAGAGGTCATCAGGCAGATCTTTTGATGTTCCCCCACGACGCTGTCTGCCTCCCTTCCTTGCAGATTTCTCTGTAGTCATGAACTTTAAACTGAATGGCTTCAACATGTTCAAAGGCTTCAGAGGCTTTCGCTTGCTGGACAAACAGGAACTGGCTTCGGAAGAATTTATATGATGCTGTAAGAATTCTGCAAATGAATGCATACTATGAGAGCCGAAGGATTCTCCCACGGACATATACTTGTGACAGCATTAAGGTGTGAGGGAAGGGAAAGAGGTCATATGCATTCTCAGAAGATTTTGAAGATAAATCAGTTTAGAAGACATTGACCTCATCGTGCGAAGACATTCACTCATAGATAAGAAGTTGGTTCCAGATTTGTACGAATCCAGAGATCAGTACAAGTGAGGAATCTAACTGCATTGTGAAGCATAAGTGAACATACTAGGCATAATATGAGATGCAGTATGAAGTGGATCCAACATGTGTGAACAGAAACTACTTGTGGTAGAAAGTGATGAATCTGTAGGATCAAAGGGGCCGTAAAAAGGAAGTTTTATTTACCACACAAGGAACTGCTAGACGGAGTAGAAGAGGAGGCCGAGCAGTTCGATCGTCCGTGCCCTAACTTGGCGACGGAGGACACCTACGGCGACGGCGGAGAAGATGATGTCCGCGGTCGGCGTGAAGACGGCGTCAGAGAGGTTGTGGCAGCGAAGTGCTTCGTCACCGGCGTTGTCGAGGGCTAGCGGTGGCGCTAGGGTTCGTGCGAGAGTGGAAGAAGAGATAATGATTGTGGTGAGGCGTGTATTTATAGGGACAGGGGCGGCTCAGTGTTGTTACACAGGTGCCCCTGGCGATTCACATCTGAGGAACACATGGCCACCATGCAGCATATCGGGGGTTGTTCCACGTCCCACGCACGCCTGGATTGTCGGGTGGTCGTTCCCACTTCTCCGGGTTTCAGGTGAAGGAATGAGCATTGAAAACGGACTTAATGTTTCTCTCTGTATCTTCTGCTGACAAGGACGCAGAGAAGACATTCGACAGTTTCAATAGAATGCATATGATTTGGAGAGATAGAGTTTGAAATAGAAAGCATAGAGAGGTTAGGGTCCGATCACATTCACTTAGTTCAAAAGATTCAACAAGAAGACATAGCTATAAGTGAATGCTGTAGAGGACAGAACACTAGTATATATATAATCAATATAGTGAAGGTACTCATGAAGACATGTTGAAATTGAAGCCAAACCAAATGTGAAGACATAGCAAATGTAATTCCATGAGTGAAACATTTCAAACAGAACCTTTGGTGGTGGCGTTACCCACCGTATAGGAAGTATTAGACCTAGACACGGCGCACAATTATCATGGCGCTCCGAAGTCAAATTCCATATTAATGTATTCAACTTAGAATGTATGTCTTCATTGATTGAAGATATACTTTACTTCGTGTGTTGCACATCTAAGTCACAAATATGCATAAGTGTTAGGATGTGTGCCTGATCACAGGACATTTGAGGATTCCAAGATATTTAGCTCACATCGTAACTTGCAGAATCTCTTCTCATCCAAGGGCTTGGTGAAGATATTGTTGGAAATATGCCCTAGAGGCAATAATAAAAGTATTATTATATTTCATTGTTCATGATAATTGTCTTTTATTCATGCTATAACTGTATTATCCGGAAATCATAATACACGTGTGAATACATAGACCACAATATGTCCCTAGTGAGCCTCTAGTTGACTAGCTCGTTGTGATCAATAGATAGTTATGGTTTCCTGGCTATGGACATTGGATGTCGTTGATAACGGGATCACATCATTAGGAGAATGATGTGATGGACAAGACCCAATCCTAAGCATAGCACAAACATCGTGTAGTTCGTTTGCTAGAGCTTTGCCAATGTCAAGTATCTCTTCCTTTGACCATGAGAGCGTGTAACTCCTGGATACCGTAGGGGTGCTTTGGGTGTATCAAACGTCACAACGTAACTGGGTGACTATAAAGGTGCACTACAGGTATCTCCGAAAGTATCTATTGTTTTATGCGGATCGAGACTGGGATTTGTCACTCCGTATGACGGAGAGGTATCTCTGGGCCCACTCGGTAATGCATCATCATAATGAGCTCAAGGTGACCAATGTGTTGGCCACGGGATCATGCATTACGGTACGAGTAAAGTGACTTGCCGGTAACGAGACTGAACAAGGTATTAGGATACCGACGATCGAGTCTCGGGCAAGTAACGTACCGATTGACAAAGGGAATTGTATACAGGGTTTGATCGAATCCTCGACATCGTGGTTCAACCGATGAAATCATCGAGGAGCGTGTGGGAGCCAACATGGGTATCCAGACCCCGCTGTTGGTTATTGCCCGAGAGTGGTCTCGGTCATGTCTGCATGTCTCCCGAGCCCGTAGGGTCTACACACTTAAGGTTCGGTGATGCTAGGGTTGTTAGGAAGACTAGTATGTGACTACCGAATGTTGTTCGGAGTCCCGGATGAGATCCCGGACGTCACAATGAGTTCCGGAATGGTTCGGAGGTAAAGTTTTATATATGGGAAGTTGTTAAACGGGCACCGGAAAGTTTCGGGGTTATACCGGTATTGTACCGGGACCACCGGAAGGGTTCCGAGGGTCCACCGGGAGGGGCCACCCCTCCCGGGGGGCCACTTGGGCTGCATGGGTATAGCAGCCAGCCCCTAGTGGGCTTGGCGCGCCCCCCTCCTTGGGCCCATGCGCCTAGGGGTGGGGGGGGAAACCCTAAAGGGGGCGCACCCCCTTTGCTTGGGGGGCAAGCCCCCCACCCCTTGGCCGCCGCCCCCCCTAGGGTTTTCCCTAGAGGGCCGGCCCCCCTTGCCCTTTCCCCTATATATAGAGGGGTGAGGGTAGGGCTGCAACACACCAATACTCAAGGCGCAGCCCCTCCCCTCCCCAACACATCTCCTCCTCCGTACGTGCTTGGCGAAGCCCTGTCGGAATACTGCCGCGTCAACTGCACCACGCCGTCGTGCTGCCGTTGGAGCTGCCTTCCTCAACCTCTCCTTCCTCCTTGCTGGATCAAGACGGAGGAGACGTCTCCCGTCCCGTACGTGTGTTGAACGCGGAGGTGCTGTCCGTTCAGCACTAGGACATCGGTGATCCGAATCACGTTCGAGTACGACTCCATCATCGCCATCTCCTTGGCAAGCTTCCGCTCGTGATCTACAAGTGGTATGTAGATGCAAACTCTCTCCCTTGACTCGTTGCTTAGATTAACTCATAGATGGATCTTGGTGAAACCGTAGGAAAAATTTTAATTTTCTGCAACGTTCTCCAACAGTGGCATCATGAGCTAGGTCTATGCGTAGTTCTCTTTGCACGAGTAGAACACAATTTTGTTGTGGGCGTGGATCTTGTCATCTTACTTGCCTCTACTAGTCTTTTCTTGCTTCGGCGGTATTGTGGGATGAAGCGGCCCGGACCAACCTTACACGTACGCTTACGTGAGACCGGTTCCACCGACTAACATGCACTAGTTGCATAAGGTGGCTGGCGGGTGTCTGTCTCTCCCACTTTAGTTGGAGCGGATTCGATGAAAAGGGCCCTTATGAAGGGTAAATAGAAGTTGACAAAATCACGTTGTGGTTATTCGTAGGTAAGAAAACGTTCTTGCTAGAACCCAATTGCAGCCACGTAAAAGATGCAACAACAATTAGAGGACGTCTAACTTGTTTTTGCAGCAATTGATCAAGTGATGTGATATGGCCAGAAGTTGTGATGAATGATGAATTGTGATGTATGAGATCATGTTCTTTGTAATAGGATTCACGACTTGCATGTCGATGAGTATGACAACCGGCAGGAGCCATAGGAGTTGTCTTTATTTTTTGTATGACCTGTGTCATTGAAGAACGCCATGTAACTTACTTTACTTCATTGCTAAACGCGTTAGTCATAGAAGTAGAAGTAGTCGTTGGCGTGACAACTTCATGAAGACACGATGATGGAGATCATGATGATGGAGATCATGGTGTCAAGCCCGTGACAAGATGATCATGGAGCCCCGAAGATGGAGATCAATGGAGCTATATGATATTGGCCATATCATGTCACAACTATATAATTGCATGTGATGTTTATTATGTTTATGCATCTTGTTTACTTAGGACGATGGTAGTAAATAAGGTGATCCCTTACAAAATTTCAAGAAGTGTTCTCCCCTAACTATGCACCATTGCTACAGTTCGTCGCTTCTAAGCACCACGTGATGATCGGGTGTGATGGATTCTTACGTTCACATACAACGGGTGTAAGACAGTTTTACACAGCGAAAACACTTAGGGTTAACTTGACGAGCCTAGCATGTGCAGACATGGCCTCGGAACACGGAGACCGAAAGGTCGAACACGAGTCGTATGAAAGATACGATCAACATGAGAATGTTCACCGATGATGACTAGTCCGTCTCACGTGATGATCGGACACGGGCTAGTCGACTCGGATCGTGTAACACTTAGATGACTAGAGGGATGTCTAATCTAAGTGGGAGTTCATAATTTGATTAGAACTTAATTATCATGAACTTAGTCTAAAACCTTTGCAAATATGTCTTGTAGATCAAATGGCCAACGCTCATGTCAACATGAACTTCAACGCGTTCCTAGAGAAAACCAAGCTGAAAGATGATGGCAGCAACTATACGGACTGGGTCCGGAACCTGAGGATCATCCTCATAGCTGCCAGGAAACAATATGTCCTAGAAGGACCGCTAGGTGACGCTCCCGTCCCAGAGAACCAAGACATTATGAATGCTTGGCAGTCTCGTGCTGATGATTACTCCCTCGTTCAGTGCGGCATGCTTTACAGCTTAGAACCAGGGCTCCAAAAGCGTTTTGAGCATCACGGAGCATATGAGATGTTCGAAGAGCTGAAACTAGTTTTCCAAGCTCACGCCCGGGTCGAGAGATATGATGTCTCCGACAAGTTCTACAGTTGTAAGATGGAGGAAAACAGTTCTGTCAGTGAACACATCCTGAAGATGTCTGGGTTACACAACTGTATGACCCAGCTAAATATTAACCTCCCAGATGAGGCGGTCATTGACAGAATCCTCCAATCGCTCCCACCAAGCTACAAGAGCTTTGTGATGAACTACAATATGCAGGGGATGGTAAAGACCATTCCTGAAGTATTTTCTATGCTAAAGTCAGCAGAGGTTGAAATCAAGAAAGAACATCAAGTGTTGATGGTCAATAAGACCACTAAGTTCAAGAAGGGCAAGGGTAAGAAGAACTTCAAGAAGGACGGCAAGGAGATTGCCGCGCCCGGTAAGCCAGTTGCCGAGAAGAAGTCAAAGAATGGACCCAAGCCTGAGACTGAGTGCTTTTATTGCAAGGGGAAGGGTCACTGGAAGCGGAACTGCCCCAAATACTTAGCGGATAAGAAGGCCGGCAACACCAAAGGTATATTTGATATACATGTAATTGATGTGTACCTTACCAGTACTCGTAGTAACTCCTGGGTATTTGATACCGGTGCCGTTGCTCATATTTGTAACTCACAGCAGGAGTTGCGGAATAAACGGAGACTGGCGAAGGACGAGGTGACGATGCGCGTCGGGAATGGTTCCAGAGTCGATGTGATCGCCGTCGGCACGCTGCCTCTACATTTACCTACGGGATTAGTTTTGAACCTTAATAATTGTTATTTAGTGCCAAGTTTGAGCATGAACATTGTATCTGGATCTCGTTTAATTCGAGATGGCTACTCATTTAAGTCTGAGAATAATGGTTGTTCGATTTATATGAGAGATATGTTTTATGGTCATGCTCCGATGGTCAATGGTTTATTCTTAATGAATCTCGAGCGTAATATTACACATGTTCATAGTGTAGATGCCAAAAGATGTAAAGTTGATAACGATAGTCCCACATACTTGTGGCACTGCCGCCTTGGTCACATTGGTGTCAAGCGCATGAAGAAGCTCCATGCTGATGGACTTTTGGAGTCTCTTGATTATGAATCATTTGACACATGCGAACCATGCCTCATGGGCAAAATGACCAAGACTCCGTTCTCCGGTACAATGGAGCGAGCAACCAACTTGTTGGAAATCATACATACCGATGTGTGCGGTCCAATGAGCGTTGAGGCTCGCGGAGGATATCGTTATGTTCTCACTCTCACTGACGACTTAAGTAGATATGGGTATATCTACTTAATGAAACACAAGTCTGAGACCTTTGAAAAGTTCAAGGAATTTCAGAATGAGGTGGAGAATCAATGTGACCGAAAGATAAAGTTCCTACGATCAGATCGTGGAGGAGAATATTTAAGTCACGAATTTGGCACGCACTTAAGGAAATGTGGAATCGTTTCACAACTCACGCCGCCTGGAACACCTCAGCGAAACGGTGTGTCCGAACGTCGTAATCGCACTCTATTGGATATGGTGCGGTCTATGATATCTCTTACCGATTTACCGCTATCATTTTGGGGATGCGCTCTAGAGACAGCTACATTCACTTTAAATAGGGCACCGTCTAAATCCGTTGAGACGACACCGTATGAATTATGGTTTGGGAAGAAACCTAAGCTGTCGTTTCTAAAAGTTTGGGGATGCGATGCTTATGTCAAGAAACTTCAACCTGAAAAGCTCGAACCCAAGTCGGAAAAATGCGTCTTCATAGGATACCCTAAGGAAACTGTAGGGTATACCTTCTACTTAAGATCCGAAGGCAAGATCTTTGTTGCCAAAAACGGATGCTTTCTGGAAAAAGAGTTTCTCTCGAAAGAAGTAAGTGGGAGGAAAGTAGAACTCGATGAAGTACTACCTCTCGAACGGGAAAGTGGTGCAGCTCAGAAAAATGTTCCTGTGATGCCCACACCAACTGAAGAGGAAACCAATGATGATGATCAAGGTACTTCGGATCAAGTTGCTACTGAACTTCGTATGTCCACAAGGACACGTTCCGCACCAGAGTGGTACGGCAACCCTGTCCTGGAAATCATGTTGTTAGACAACGGTGAACCTTCGAACTATGAAGAAGCGATGGCGGGCCCAGATTCCAACAAATGGCTAGAAGCCATGAAATCCGAGATAGAATCCATGTATGAAAACAAAGTATGGACTTTGACTGACTTGCCCGATGATCGGCGAGCGATAGAAAACAAATGGATCTTTAAGAAGAAGACGGACGCGGATGGAAATGTTACCATCTATAAAGCTTGACTTGTCGCTAAGGGTTATCGACAAGTTCAAGGGATTGACTACGACGAGACATTCTCTCCCGTAGCGAAGCTTAAGTCCGTCCGAATCATGTTAGCAATTGCCGCATACTATGATTATGAGATATGGCAGATGGACGTCAAAACGGCATTCCTTAACGGGCATCTTAAGGAAGAGCTGTATATGATGCAGCCAGAAGGTTTTGTCGATCCTAAGAACGCTAACAAAGTATGCAAGCTCCAGCGATCCATTTATGGGCTGGTGCAAGCATCTCGGAGTTGGAATATTCACTTTGATGAGATGATCAAAGCGTTTGGGTTTATGCAGACTTATGGAGAAGCCTGCGTTTACAAGAAAGTGAGTGGGAGCTCTGTAGCATTTCTCATATTATATGTGGATGACATACTCTTGATGGGGAATAATATAGAATTTCTGGACAGCATTAAGGCCTACTTGAACAAATGTTTTTCAATGAAGGACCTTGGAGAAGCTGCTTATATATTAGGCATCAAAATCTATAGAGATAGATCGAGACGCCTCATAGGTCTTTCACAAAGCACATACCTTCATAAGATTTTGAAAAAGTTCAAAATGGATGAGTCCAAGAAAGGGTTCTTGCCTATGTTACAAGGTGTGAGATTGAGCTCAGCTCAGTCACCGACCACGGCAAAAGATAAAGAAGAGATGAGTGTCATCCCCTATGCTTCAGCCATAGGATCTATTATGTATGCCATGCTGTGTACCAGACCTGATGTAAACCTTGCCGTAAGTTTGGTAGCAAGATACTAGAGTAATCCCGGCAAGGAACACTGGACAGTGGTCAAGAATATCCTGAAGTACCTGAAAAGGACAAAGGACATGTTTCTCGTTTATGGAGGTGACGAATAGCTCGTCGTAAAGGGTTACGTCGACGCTAGCTTCGACACAGATCTGGATGACTCTAAGTCACAAACCGGATACGTGTATATGTTGAATGGTGGAGCAGTAAGCTGGTGCAGCTGCAAGCAGAGCGTCGTGGCGGGATCTACATGTGAAGCGGAGTACATGGCAGCCTCGGAGGCAGCGCATGAAGCTATTTGGGTGAAGGAGTTCATCACCGACCTAGGAGTCATACCCAATGCGTCGGGGCCAATCAAACTCTTCTGTGACAACACTGGAGCTATTGCCCTTGCTAAGGAGCCCAGGTTTCACAAGAAGACCAGGCACATCAAGCGTCGTTTCAACTCCATCCGTGAAAATGTTCAAGATGGAGACATAGAAATTTGCAAAGTACATACGGATCTGAATGTCGCTGATCCGTTGACTAAACCTCTCTCGCGAGCTAAACATGATCAACACCAAAACTCTATGGGTGTTCGATTCATCACAATGTAACTAGATTAGTGACTCTAGTGCAAGTGGGAGACTGTTGGAAATATGCCCTAGAGGCAATAATAAAAGTATTATTATATTTCATTGTTCATGATAATTGTCTTTTATTCATGCTATAACTGTATTATCCGGAAATCATAATACACGTGTGAATACATAGACCACAATATGTCCCTAGTGAGCCTCTAGTTGACTAGCTCGTTGTGATCAACAGATAGTTATGGTTTCCTGGCTATGGACATTGGATGTCGTTGATAACGGGATCACATCATTAGGAGAATGATGTGATGGACAAGACCCAATCCTAAGCATAGCACAAAGATCGTGTAGTTCGTTTGCTAGAGCTTTGCCAATGTCAAGTATCTCTTCCTTTGACCATGAGAGCGTGTAACTCCTGGATACCGTAGGGGTGCTTTGGTTGTATCAAACGTCACAATGTAACTGGGTGACTATAAAGGTGCACTACAGGTATCTCCGAAAGTATCTATTGTTTTATGCGGATCGAGACTGGGATTTGTCACTCCGTATGACGGAGAGGTATCTCTGGGCCCACTCGGTAATGCATCATCATAATGAGCTCAAGGTGACCAATGTGTTGGCCACGGGATCATGCATTACGGTACGAGTAAAGTGACTTGCCGGTAACGAGACTGAACAAGGTATTAGGATACCGACGATCGAGTCTCGGGCAAGTAACGTACCGATTGACAAAGGGAATTGTATACAGGGTTTGATCGAATCCTCGACATCGTGGTTCAACCGATGAAATCATCGAGGAGCGTGTGGGAGCCAACATGGGTATCCAGACCCCGTTGTTGGTTATTGCCCGAGAGTGGTCTCGGTCATGTCTGCATGTCTCCCGAGCCCGTAGGGTCTACACACTTAAGGTTCGGTGACGCTAGGGTTGTTAGGAAGACTAGTATGTGACTACCGAATGTTGTTCGGAGTCCCGGATGAGATCCCGGACGTCACGAGGAGTTCCGGAATGGTCCGGAGGTAAAGTTTTATATATGGGAAGTTGTTAAACGGGCACCGGAAAGTTTCGGGGTTATACCGGTATTGTACCGGGACCACCGGAAGGGTTTCGAGGGTCCACCGGGAGGGGCCACCCCTCCCGGGGGCCACTTGGGCTGCGTGGGTATAGCAGCCAGCCCCTAGTGGGCTTGGCGCGCCCCCCTCCTTGGGCCCATGCGCCTAGGGGTGGGGGGGGAAACCCTAAAGGGCGTGCACCCCCTTTGCTTGGGGGGCAAGCCCCCCACCCCTTGGCCGTCGCCCCCCCTAGGGTTTTCCCTAGAGGGTCGGCCCCCCTTTCCCTTTGCCCTATATATAGAGGGGTGAGGGGAGGGCTGCAACACACCAATACTCAAGGCGCAGCCCCTCCCCTCCCCAACACATCTCCTCCTCCGTACGTGCTTGGCGAAGCCCTGTCGGAATACTGCCGCGTCAACTGCACCACGTCGTCGTGCTGCCGTTGGAGCTGCCTTCCTCAACCTCTCCTTCCTCCTTGCTGGATCAAGACGGAGGATACGTCTCCCGTCCCGTACGTGTGTTGAATGCGGAGGTGCTGTCCGTTCAGCACTAGGACATCGGTGATCCGAATCACGTTCGAGTACGACTCCATCATCGCCATCTCCTTGGCAAGCTTCCGCTCATGATCTACAAGTGGTATGTAGATGCAAACTCTCTCCCTTGACTCGTTGCTTAGATGAACTCATAGATGGATCTTGGTGAAACCGTAGGAAAAATTTTAATTTTCTGCAACGTTCTCCAACAGATATCTGCCAATTGCTCTTCAGTGTTGATGTGTATGATATCAATATCTTCCTTCACAACATGATCTTTGAGAAAGTGATGACGAATTTCAATGTGCTTTGTCTTCGAGTGCTGAACTGGGTTGTTGGCAATCTTGATGGCGCTTTCATTGTTGCAGTAGAGTGGCACTTGCTTCAGATGAATGCCATAGTCCTTGAGTGTTTCCTTCATCCATAGAAGCTGAGCGCAGCAAGATCCAGCAGCAATGTATTCAGATTCAGCAGTGGAGAGAGATACATAGTTCTGCTTCTTTGAAGACCAACATACAAGTGATCGTCCCAAAAAATGACATGTGCCTGATGTAGACTTGCGATCCACCTTGTCACCAGCATAATCAGCATCCGAGAATCCAACCAGATCAAACTCTGAGCCCTTTGGATACCATAATCCTAGAGTTGGTGTGTGAGCCAAATATTGAAGAATTTGCTTCACAGCTAAGTGATGCGACTCCTTTGGTGCCGCTTGGAATCGAGCACACATGCAAACACTAAGCATAATATCTGGCCTAGATGCACATAGATAAAGTAAAGAACCAATCATGGAGCGGTATACCTTTTGATCGAACTCTTTACCATTGTTGTCGGGACCCAGATGATGTTTGGCTGGCATTGGCATCGTGAAGCCTTTGCAGTCTTGCATACCGAACTTCTTCAGGCAATCTTTGAGATACTTCTCTTGAGATATGAAGATGTCGTTGCGTTGCTGTCGTATTTGAAGACCGAGGAAGAACTTCAGCTCTCCCATCATGGACATCTGATATTGCTCTTGCATCATATATCCAAACTCTTCACTGTACTTCTGATTGGTGCAGCCGAAGATAATGTCATCCACATATATTTGGCACACAAACAGTTCACCATCATATGTCTTCGTGAAGAGAGTGGGGTCGAGGGAACCAGGTATGAAGCCTTTGCTCTTCAGGAAGTATTTGAGTGTGTCATACCAAGCCCGAGGGGCTTGTTTGAGGCCATACAGTGCCTTCTTGAGCTTGTATACCATGTCAGGATGTTTTGGATTTTCAAAGCCAGGCGGTTGTGCAACATACACTTCTTCTTCAATCTTGCCATTGAGAAAAGCGCTCTTCACATCCATTTGATATAGAAGTATGTTATGATGATTTGCATAGGCCAGCAGTATGCGTATGGCTTCAAGTCGAGCCACAGGAGCAAATGTTTCATCGAAGTCAATCCCTTCCACTTGAGTATATCCTTGAGCAACGAGACGAGCTTTGTTTCTGACAACTTGACCATGCTCATCTTGCTTGTTGCGGTATATCAATTTGGTGCCTATTATATTGTGCTTCCGAGGATCAGGACACTTAACCAGTTCCCATACATTATTCAGCTCAAACTGTTGAAGCTCTTCTTGCATGGCTTGAATCCATTCAGGTTCCATGAAGGCTTCTTCAACTTTCTTGGGTTCTGTTATTAAGACGAATGCGAAGTGCCCACAGAAATTTGCTAGCTGAGTTGCCCTTGAACAAGTGAGCGGACTGGGTGCATTGATGCTATCAATTATTCTCTCAATCTGCACTTCATTGGCAACACGAGGATGTACAGGGCAAAGATTTTGCTCTTGTTGATCATTGTCATTGTCATTGTTAGAGGGATTGTCTTCAGGCTGAGCATTGTCTTCATGTTGATCAGGTGCGGAGATGATAAGTTCCTCTTAAGGTTGAGCTTCAGAGGGTATGATTTCTCCAGTTCCCATTAGTTTGATTGATTCACTGGATGGAACTTCATCTAGCACATTTGGCAGGTGCTCTCTTTGTGAACTATTAGTCTCATCGAACCGCACATCCACTGTTTCAACCACTTTATAATGAAAGAGATTGAAGACTCTGTAGGAGTGTGAATCCTTTCCATATCCAAGCATAAAACCCTCATGTGCTTTTGGTGCAAATTTTGAAGTGTGATGTGGATCCTAGATCCAGCACCTGGCGCCAAATACTCTGAAGTAACTGACATTTGGCTTCTTGCCAGTAAGGAGCTCATAAGATGTCTTGTTCAGAAGCTTGTGAATATAAACACGATTGATTGTATGGCATGCAGTATCAATGGCTTCAGGACAGAATTTTCTTGGAGTCTTGTATTCATCAAGCATCGTTCGGGCCATCTCAATGAGTGTTCTGTTCTTGCGTTCGACGATGCCATTTTGCTGTGGTGTGTATGGGGCTGAGAATTCATGTGTGATGCCCAAAGTATCAAGATATGTATCAAGGCCGGTGTTCTTGAATTCAGTGCCATTGTCACTTATGATGTGCTTTATCTTGGTGCCATAGTTGTTCATTGCTCGATTTGTGAAGCGTCTGAAGACATCCTGCACTTCAGTCTTGTAGAGGATTATGTGCACCCAAGTATATCTAGAATAATCATCAACAATGACAAAGCCATAGAGACAAGCAGTAGTAGTAAGAGTTGAGTAATGAGTGGGACCGAAAAGATCCATGTGGAGCAGTTCGAAGGGTCGAGTTGTTGTCATGATTGTCTTTGAGGGATGTTTGGCCCTCGTCATCTTTCCTGCTTCACAGGCACCGCATAAGTGATCTTTCTTGAACTTGACGCCCTCGATGCCTATGACATGCTTCTTCTTTGCAAGGGTGTGGAGGTTCCTCATGCCAGCATGCCCTAGCCTCCGATGCCAGAGCCAGCATTCTAAAGCTTTAGCTAGAAGACATACGGTAAGCTGTGGTCCTGCTGAGAAATCTACCACGTACAAATCATCTTTTTGATACCCTTCAAACACTAGAGACTTGTCAGATTCCATTAGAACAAGGCAGCGATATTTTCCAAACATTACGATCATGTTCGAATCGCAAAGCATTGAGACAAACATTAAGTTGAAGCCAAGGGATTCAACAAGCATGACTTTATCCATGTGTTGATCCTTTGAGATTGCAACTCCACCTAGACCCAATACCTTACTTTTACCAGTGTCAGCAAATGTGATGTGACTCTTCTCGGATGGACGTAAGGTTGAGTCCATAAGAAGGCTTCTTTTACTAGTCATGTGATTGGTACACCCACTATCAATAATCCATTCTGAAGACGCTGGTGTCGTACCCTACAGTGCAGTTAGGGGGATAGGCTTCACGAAGAGAATTGTGAAGCAAAAACATTTGACGAACCAGTGGGTTATGAAAGCTTAGATCCAGATTAGGACTGATAGGGAGAGTAGCAAGCGATTCAGGAACGAAGTACATAATAAGACCATTCGGGCATTTGATCTTGCGCCCTACAAGATGTTTAAGGTCCCCAGCAATAGTGTCAGACGATTTTGGTTTTCTGCTGGAGACCCTTCCCTGCAAAAGAGAGTTAAGCTTTCTTAGCCACCCACATCTTCAAGGGTGGCTCAGAAGCAATAAGTCTAAGTGCAGCGTCTGAGAACTTTGTCTTTGAAGCCCTAGCAAAAAGTCTTGCAGGCGGACAATAGTACTCATAAGAATAAGCAGAATAGTTCTTGGTCTTATGAACATGGCGGTTTGATGAACCGCGCTCATATTCGTAGGCCTGAGTATGGTTTCCCTACAAAACATTTGCAATTAGTGCGACTCAGGTGAGTCCTCTGTCTGTATGAAGCCTTTGGACCGTATGAAGCCTGTGGTCTGGGGTTTGTCTTCTTCACCTGTGGTGTCATGATGACATTCATAGGAAGATTCTCCAAACACTTTTTCGGCACCCAGATCTTCTTTATAGGCGGTCCATTCCTGCAGCTAGTACCAATGTACCTGGCAAACACTTCACCATTCTGATTCTTAAACAGTTTATAGTTTGCATCAAAGGATTCATCAATGACAATGGGGTTAGCACAAGTGAAGCCAGATAGAGTGGATGAATCTGCTGAAGGTTCCTTTGCAGCAACCCATGTGGTTTTGTGGTACTGCTCAGGTTTCCAGTAAGAGCCATCAGCATTCATTTTCCTTACGAACCCAACACCCTCTTTCCTCTGGTTTCGGTTCAGGATCTGCCTTTTGAGGACATCACATAGTGTCTGATGCCCTTTAAGACTTTTGTACATCCCTGTTTCAAGCAATGTCTTCAACCTAGCATTCTCATCAGCAATAGCAGTGGTATCCTCAGCAGAGGGGTTAGTTCCCACGTCAACAGTTGAAGATATTGCAACAGTAGCAGCAGTAGAACATTCAACAACAGAAGTAGCATTATCACACTCAATGCATTTAAGACATGGTGGTTCAAATCCTTCCTGAGCTGAACTGATCTGTTTGGCGCGAAGCGACTCGTTTTCTTTCTGAAGATCTTCATGAGCCACTCTCAATTTCTCAAGATCTTGCTTCCTTTGAAGATAATCATAGGAAAGCCTTTCATGAGCTGTTGAGAGCGTTTCATGACGACTTTCAAGTTCCTCATACTTAACGTGAAGATTTTTTATGTCTTCAATTAAGGACTGAGATCGAGTCATTTCAGCGTCTAACAGATCATCGCTTTTGTCTAACAGTTTTTGAATGTGTTCCATGGTTTTCTATTGTTCAGTTGCAATTTTAGCGAGTGTTTTGTAGCTGGGTTTGGAACCACAGTCAGAGTCATCGTCACTAGATGTTTGATAGTGAGTAGTGCGTGTGTTTACCTTGGCACCGCGTGCCATGAAGCAGTAGGTAGGAGCAGAGTAGTCCTTGTCATTTGCATCGGTGTCGGTGATGGAGTCATTGTCTTCAGTGTTGAAGATGGACTTGGCAACGTATGCTATAGCCAGACTCGCAACGCCAGAATCGGACTCCTCCTCGGACTCCACCTCCGCCTCCTCAGAAGCGGACTCCTCCTCTGAATCCATTTCCTTGCCAACAAACGCACGTGCCTTGCCAGATGAGCCCTTCTTGTGTGATGAGGACTTGGAGGAAGACTTGGAAGAAGACTTTGAGTATTTCTTCTTCTTCTTGTCGTCGGAGTCATACTCCTTGCTCTTCTTCTTCTTCTTGTTCTCATTGTCCCACTGTGGACGCTCAGAGATGTAGTGGCCAGGTTTCTTGCACTTGTGGCATGATCTTTTCTTGTAGTCATGAGCAGAAGCTTCATCATTCCTTGAGCTTGATCGTGAAGACTTTATGAAGCCTTTCTTCTTGGTGAATTTTTGGAACTTCTTCACAAGCATAGCAAGTTCATTTCCAATGTCTTCAGGATCATCAGAACTACTGTCAGATTCTTCTTCAGATGAGGAGACAGCTTTTGCCTTCAAGGCACAAGTTCGCCCATAGTTTGGACCGTAGATCTCTCTTTTCTTAGAAAGCTGAAACTCATGTGTGTTGAGCCTCTCAAGTATGTCAGACGGATCGAGTGTCTTGAAATCAGGACGTTCTTGAATCATCAGGGCTAGGGTGTCAAACGAACTGTCAAGTGATCTCAGTAGTGTCTTGACGACTTCATGCTTGGTGATCTCAGTAGCGCCAAGGGCTTGAAACTCATTTGTGATGTCAGTGAGTCGATCAAACTTGAGCTGGACATTCTCATTGTCATTTCTCTTGAAGCGGTTGAAGAGGTTGCGAAGGACACTGATTCTCTGATCTCTCTGGGTTGAGACGCCTTCGTTGACCTTGGAGAGCCAGTCCCAGACTAGCTTAGATGTTTCCAAAGCACTCACGCGGCCATACTGTCCTTTGGTCAGATGACCACAGATGATATTCTTGGCAGTAGAGTCCAGTTGAACAAACTTCTTGACGTCAGCAGCAGTGACACCTTCTCCAGCCTTGGGAACATCATTCTTGATGACATACCATAGGTCGACGTCAATGGCTTCAAGATGCATGCGCATCTTATTCTTCCAGTAGGGATATTCAGTTCCATCAAAGACGGGGCACGCAGCGGAGACTTTAATTATCCCTGCAGTCGACATAGCTAAAACTCCAGGTGGTTAAACCGAATCACACAGAACAAGGGAGTACCTTGCTCTGATACCAATTGAAAGTGCGTTATATCGACTAGAGGGAGGTGAATAGGCGATTTTTATGAAAGTCTTCAAAACGTGGAAGTTTCGAAGACAAACGATAGAAATAAACCTATTACCATGCAGCGGAAGGTAGACTACACTAGGCAAACCATAGTCAAGTATTCAATGAAGTGAAAGCATAATTACTAATAGCAGCAATGTAGTAAGGATCAGGTAGGAAGATATTATGAAGCCAAACAGAACACGCAGTCACTCAGTGAAGACAAAAGATAGTGCAATCATACAATGACTTCACGGGGACCAACAGTAAGTAAAGGGAAGGGAAGGATGAAATCAGTGACTCGTTGAAGACAATGATTTGTTGGACCAGTTCCAGTTGCTGTGAAAACTGTACGTCAGGTTAGGGCGGCTAGGTATTTAAACCTGAGGACACACAGTCCCGGACACCCAGTCCTGAACACGCAGCTCAGGACACCCAGTCCTCACCGTATTCCCCTTGAGCTAAGGTCACACAGACCTCGCCCAATCACTCTGGTAAGTCTTCAAGGTAGACTCCCAAACCTTCACAGACTTCGTTCACCGGCGATCCACAATGTCTCTTGGATGCTCAGAACGCGACGCCTAACTGGCTGGAGGATTCACAGTCCTCAAGTGTAATAAGTCTTCAGATCACACAGACAAGAAGACTTAAGTAATGCCCAACACTCTTTGGCTCTGGGTGGTTATGGCTTTATCCTCGCAAGGAATTCTCTCTCAAAGGCTTCGAGGTGGGTTGCTCTCAAACGACAAAAGCCGTACACTAACTCTGAGCAGCCAACCATTTATGGTTGTAGGGGGTGGGCTATTTATAGCCACTAGGCAACCCGACCTGATTTGTCCGAAATGACCCTGGGTCACTAAGGAACTGACACGTGTTCCAATGGTCACATTTCAAACACACACAGCAATTTTACTTGGGCTACAAGCAAAGCTGACTTGTCCGACTCTGGACAAGATTCACTCTCATAGTCTTCACTCGAAGACATAGGTTTTGGTTAAGCATCACTTCAGTCATTCTGACTGGTTCTCTTGGACCCCACTTAACAGTACGGTGGTTCCTATGACTCAACAAAGAAGAAAAAGAACTACGATAGATCTAAGTCTTCGAGCTCCATAGGCTTCATGCGGTGTCTTCTCTTGTCATAGTGTTCGATGAGAATATCTTCATATACCACCTTTGACATCAATGTCTTCATACATTTTTAGGGGTCATCTCTGGTAGGAAAACCGAATCAATGAGGGACTTCTACCTGTGTTATCCTGCAATTCTGACAAACACATTAGTCCCTCAACTAGGTTTGTCGTCAATACTCCAAAACCAACTAGGGGTGGCACTAGATGCACTTACAAGACTGCACACTTGGTTCATGAGCTGTAGTTTTCAATGTCTTCACAGTCAAAGCTTTTGGTGCTATAGAGGGCTTTGAAGCTCTTGACTTCTTCTGCTTCGGTGGTCAGGTGCATCCTCAGAGTCTGCATCATCAACAGATTGTTCAATCATGGCCCTCTGAGTAGCAATATGGGAGAGGAGCCCATCGAAGCTATTGAAGGGGCCGATGACATTTGGATTGGCGTCACATGTGCCATCAGTCCTTGGAGTAGATGGACCAGGGTTGAAATTGAGTCCGAATGCCTTCTTGTTCTTGGCAGCAGACTCCTTTGCAAACTAAAAATTGTGCTTGAAGAGATCATTGTCACGACACCATCAAAGAGATGAGGGTTGGCATTCTCTGGCTGAGGCCCACGGACCATGCACGGATAGAAGCCTTGGGCAATAGCTTCAAGCTTCGTCTTGGGTTGCAAATTCTTGTAAAGAATATCACCCCACGGGCGCTTGATAGCATTCTTTTCACCATACTCAGGAGTGACGAAGTTATACTTGAACCACTGTTCAACCCAATATCTTCGGATCCATTGTATTTTGGTCTTGCGCTGATTGTAGCTCTCCTCAGGATCAGACTTGTAAAGTTCATAGAGATTTAGAGTAGTATTTCTGTGATGCTTCCTGCCACCCTTTCTTGTAGATTTTTCAGTGGCCATTATATTTAGACAGAGCGGCTTCAAGACAGTGAAAGGCTTCCGATGACTTGTCAAACAAGAACTGGCTTCAGGAGAGTCAATGTGATGCTGTAAGTATTCTGCAAATGAATGCAGACTGTGAGAACCAAGGGATTCTCCCACGGACATGTACCTGTGATAGCATTAGAGATGCGAGCGAAGGGTAAGAAGTCATATGCATTCTCAGAAGATTTTCAAAATAAATCAGTCTGAAGACATTGACCTCATAGTGCGAAGATATTCACTTATTTGAAGTGAGTTGGTTCCAGATTTGTACGAATACATGAATAAGTACAAGTGAGGAATCTAACTAGTTATGAAGCATAAGTGAATATAATTTACAAGATATGAGATTCAAAAAGATAAAGATCCAGATTTGGAAGTGCAGAAATCAATTTTCGTTGAAGTGAATGGATTTGACAGATCGAAAAAGTTGTAAAAAGTGAGTTTTATTTACCACTGAAGAACTGCTAGACGGGGCAGGACAGATGTCGAGCAGTCTAATCTCTCGTGCCGTAACTTGGCGGCGGAAGACACCTACAGCGGCGGTGGAGAAGACAAGGTCCACGGCCGGCGTGAGGACGGCGTCGAAGAGCTCGCGGCAGCTAAGCGCTTCGTCTCCAGCGTTCTTACTACCTCTTGAGAACTGCGTTGGTTTTCCCTTGAAGAAGAAAGGGTGATGCAGCAAAGTAATGTAAGTATTTCCCTCAATTTTTGAGAACCAAGGTATTAATCCAGTAGGAGGCCACGCACGAGTCCCTCGCACCTACACAAACAAATAAAATCCTTGCAACCAATGCAATAAAGGGGTTGTCAATCCCTTCACAGTCACTTACGAAAGTGAGATCTGATAGATATGATAAGATAATATTTTTGGTATTTTTATGATAAACATGCAAAGTAAAGAAAGCAAAATAAACGGGAAAGGAAATAGCTTGTTGACGGAAGATTAATATGATAGAAAATAGACCCAGGGGTCATAGGTTTCACTAGTGGCTTCTCTCGAGAGCATAAGTATTACGGTGGGTAAACAAATTACTGTTGAGAAATTGACAGAATTGAGCATAGTTATGAGAATATCTAGGTATGATCGTGTATATAAGCATCACGTCTGAGACAAGTAGACCGACTCCTGCCTGCATCTACTACTATTACTCCACACATCAACCGCTATCCAGCATGCATCTAGAGTATTAAGTTCAAGAGAATAGAGTGACGCTTTAAGCAAGATGACATGATGTAGAGGGATAAACTCATGCAATATGAAATAAACCCCATCTTGTTATCCTTGATGGCAACAATACAATACGTGCCTTGCTGCCCCTACTGTCACTGAGAAAGGACACTGCAAGATTGAACCCAAAGCTAAGCACTTCTCCCATTGCAAGAAAGATCAATCTAGTAGGCCAAACCAAACTGATAATTTGAAGAGACTTGCAAAGATAACCAATCATACATAAAAGAATTCAGAGAAGATTCAAATATTGTTCATAGATAAACTTGATCATAAACCCACAATTCATCGGTCTCAACAAACACACCGCAAAAGAAGATTACATCGAACAGATCTCCACAAGAGAGGGGGGAGAACTTTGTATTGAGATCCAAAAAGAGAGAAGAAGCCATCTAGCTAATAACTATGGACCCGAAGGTCTGAAGTAAACTACTCACACTTCATCGGAGAGGTTGTGGTGTTGATGTAGAAGCCCTCCGTGATTGATGCCCCCTCCGGCAGAGCTTCGGAAAAGGCCCCAAGATGGGATCTCGCGGATATAGAAAGTTACGGCGGTGGAATTAGGGTTTTGGCTCTGTATCTGGTAGTTTGGGGTACGTAGGTATATATAGGAGGAAGGAGTACGTCGATGGAGCAACATGGGCCCCACGAGGGTGGAGGGTGCGCCTGGGGGGTAGGCGCGCCCCTAGGGATGGCAATGGGTCGGGTTTTGGGCGGGTGGAGGTGGTCCAAATCCAACCCATGACGCATCTTCCTACCCTCTGCCCATCCATCAAATTATCCATGGGCTTGTGCCCATGCCGAAACCCGCTGGATACCCACATACCCTTCCCAAAGATCAAATTAATTCATCATCATTCACTCACAAATGACAACATAAGCTACATGCATAAGTAGGTAACAGGTAATACGATGAGTCCTTAAGAGTGACATACCAGAGGTTGATTCTGCAACATATAACTCATGGCACAAGTTGCATATTTCCTGCCATTTCCCATTGATTCGCTAGCTCTTTCTACCGTCACTGGCATATGGCCCCACATATCATACGGGTATCCATTGGATATCCATGGAGCACAAACTATAACCATGCCCAACCCAGAAGTTCATGGGTATCCAAATCCACGGACCCATGGGCAGAAATGTGCTCCCTACCCTTGCCCAACCGGGTCGGGTATCCATGGGTATCCAGATCCATGGATAAAATTGCCATCCCTACGCGCCCCCCTACCTCGTGCCCTCCTAGTTGCTTTCTTGACGTAGGGTCCAAGTCCTCTGGATCATGTTCGTTCCGAAAATCACGTTCCCGAAGGTTTCATTCCGTTTGGACTCCGTTTGATATTCCTTTTCTGTGAAACTCTAAAATAGGCAAAAAAACAGCAATTCTGGGCTGGGCCTCAGGTTAATAGGTTAGTCCCAAAAATAATATAAAAGTGTATAATAAAGCCCAATAATGTCCAAAACAGGATATAATATAGCATGGAACAATCAAAAATTATAGATACGTTGGAGACGTATCAAGCATCCCCAAGCTTAATTCCTGCTCGTCCTCGAGTAGGTAAATGATAAAAACAGAATTTTTGATGTGGAATGCTACTTGGCATAATTTCAATGTAATTCTCTTAATTGTGGTACGAATATTCAGATCCAAAAGATTCAAGACAAAAGTTCAATATTGACATAGAAATAATAATACTTCAAGCATACTAACTAAGCAATTATGTCTTCTCAAAATAACATGGCCAAAGAAAGTTATCCCTACAAAATCATATAGTCTGGCTATGCTCCATCTTCACCACACAAAGTATTTAAATCATGCACAACCCCGATGACAAGCCAAGCAATTGTTTCATACTTTTGGTGTTCTCAAACTTTTTAAATCTTCACGCAATACATGAGCGTGAGCCATGGACATAGCACTATATGTGGAATAGAATGGTGGTTCTGGGGAAGACAAAAAGGGAGAAGATAGTCTCACATCAACTAGGCGTATCAACGGGCTATGCAGATGCCCATTAATAGATATCAATGTGAGTGAGTAGGGATTGCCATGCAACGGATGCACTAGAGCTATAAGTACATGAAAGCTCAACAAAAAGAACTAAATGGGTGTGCATCCAACTCGCTTGCTCACGAAGACCTAGGGCATTTTGAGGAAGCCCATCATTGGAATATACAAGCCAAGTTCTATAATGAAAAATTCCCACTAGTATATGAAAGTTATATCATAGGAGACTTTCTATCATGAAGATCATGGTGCTACTTTGAAGCACAAGTGTGGTAAAAGGATAGTAGCATTGTCCCTTCTCTCTTCTTCTCTCATTTTTTTATTCGGGCCTTTTCTCTCTTTTTTATGGCCTCTTTTTTTAGTCCGGAGTCTCATCCCGACTTGTGGGGGAATCATAGCCTCCATCATCCTGTCCTCACTTGGGACAATGCTCTAAAAATGATTATCATCACACTTTTATTTACTTATAACTCAACAATTACAACTCAATATTTAGAACAAAATAGGACTCTGTGTTAATGCCTCCAGCGGTGTACCGGGATATGCAATGATGCATGAGTGACATGTATGAAAGAATTATGAGCGGTGGCTTTGCCACAAATATGATGTCAACTACATGATCATGCAAGCAATATGACAATGATGGAGCGTGTCATAATAAATGGAACGGTGGAAAGTTGCATGGTGATATATCTCGGAATGGCTATGGAAATGCCATGATAGGTAGGTATGGTGGCTGTTTTGAGGAAGGTATATGTGGGTGTACGATACCGGCGAAAGGTGCACGGTATTAGAGAGGCTAGCAATGGTGGAAGGGTGAGAGTGTGTATAATCCATGGAGTCAACATTAGTCATAAAGAACTCACATACTTATTGCAAAAATCTATTAGTTATCGAAACAAAGTATTACGCGCATGCTCCTAGGGGGATAGATTGGTAGGAAAAGACCATCGCTCGTCCCCGACCGCCACTCATAAGGAAGACAATCAATGAATAAATCATGCTCTGACTTCATCACATAACGGTTCACCATACGTGCATGCTACAGGAATCACAAACTTCAACACAAGCATTTCTCAAATTCACAACTACTCAACTAGCACGACTCTAATATCATCATCTCCATATCTCAAAACAATTATCAAATATCAAACTTCTTATAGTATTCAACACACTCATAAGAAAAAAAATTAATCATGAATGCCTAACATAATTAAAGCAAATTACCACTCTGTTTTGTAGGACTCTCAAAATAATATAAGTGAAGCATGAGAGAATAATAGTTTCTACAAAACAAATCCACCACGGTGCTCTAAAAGATATAAGTGAAGTACTAGAGCAAAAACTATATAACTCAAAAGATATAAGTGAAGCACATAGAGTATTCTAATAATGTTCAAATCATGTGTGTTTCTCTCAAAAGGTGTGTGCAGAAAAGATGATTGTGGCAAACTAACAAATAAAGACTCAAATAATACAAGACACTCCAAGAAAAACACATATCATGTGGTGAATTAAAATATAGCTCCAAGTAAAGTTACTGATGGAAGTAGACAAAAGAGGGGATGCCTTCCGGGGCATCCCCAAGCTTTGGCTTTTAGGTGTCCTTAGATTATCTTGGGGTGCCATGGGCATCCCCAAGCTTAGGCTCTTGCCACTCCTTGTTCCATAATCCATTAAATCTTTTACCCAAAGCTTGAAAACTTAACAACAAAAAACTTAAAGTAGAAAATCTCGTGAGCTCCGTTAGCGAAAGAAAACAAAACACCACTTCAAGGTACTGTAATGAAATCATTATTTATTTATATTGGTGTTAAACCTACTGTATTCCAACTTCTCTATGGTTTATAAACTATTTTACTAGCCATAGATTCATCAAAATAAGCAAACAACACACGAGAAACAGAATCTGACAAAAACAGAAAAGTCTGTAGTAATCTGTATCTAACGCAAGTTCTGGAACACCAAAAATTCTAAAATAAATTTCTGGACGTGAGTAATTTATCTATTAATCATCTTCAAAAAGAATTAACTAAATAGAACTTTCTAAATAAAAATGGCAGCAATTCTCGTGAGCGCTAAAGTTTCTGTTTTTTACAGCAAGATTACAAAGACTTTCCCCAAGTCTTCCCAACGGTTCTACTTGGCACAAACACTAATTAAACACAAAAAACACAACCAAAACAGAGGATAGATAAATTATTTATTACTAAACAGGAGCAAAAAGTAAGGAATAAAAATAAAATTGGGTTGCCTCCCAACAAGCGCTATCATTTAACGCCCCTAGCTAGGCATAAAAGCAAAGATAGATCTTGGTATTGTTATCTTTGGTAGGCAATCCATAAGTGGCTCTCATAACAGATTCATATGGTAATTTAATTTTCTTTCTAGGGAAGTGTTCCATGCCTTTCCTTAACGGAAATTGGAATCTAATAATCCCTTCCTTCATATCAATAATTGCACCAATCGTTCTAAGGAAAGGTCTACCAAGAATAATAGGACATGAAAGATTGCAATCTATGTCAAGAACAATAAAATCTACGGGCACATAATTCCTATTAGCAACAATAAAAACATCATTAATTCTTCCCATAGGTTTATTAATAGTTGAATCGGCAAGGTGCAAGTTTAAAGAGCAATCATCAAAATCACGGAAACCTAGCAAATCACACAAAGTCTTTGGAATCGTGGAAACACTAGGACCCAAATCACACAAAGCATAGCATTCATGATATTTAATTTTAATTTTAATAGTAGGTTCCCACTCATCATAAAGTTTTCTAGGGATAGAAACTTCCAACTCAAGTTTTTCTTCATAAGATTGCATCAAAGCATCAACGATATGTTTGGTAAAGGCTTTATTTTGACTATAAGCATGAGGAGAATTTAGCACGGATTGCAACAAGGAAATACAATCTATAAAAGAGCAATTATCATAATTAAATTCCTTGAAATCCAAAATAGTGGGTTCATTGACATTTGAAGTTTTGACCTCTTCAATCCCACTTTTAACAATTTTAGCATCAAGATCTAAAGACTCCGAATTTTTGGAACGCTTTCTAGGTAAAGGTGGATCATATTCAGTCCCATCATTATCAAGATTCATATTGCAAAACAAAGATTTAATAGGGGACACATCAATAACTTTTAGATCTTCATCTTTATTTACATGGAAACTAGAAGAACACGCTTTCACAAAATAATATTTCTTAGCACGCATCCTAGCGGTTCTTTCTTTGCACTCATCAATGGAAATTCTCATGGCTTTGAGAGACTCATTGATATCGTGCTTAGGTGGAATAGATCTAAGTTTCAAAGAATCAACATCAAGAGAAATTCTATCAACGTTCCTAGCCAATTCATCAATCTTAAGCAATTTTTCTTCAGTCAAAGCATTGAAATTCTTTTGCAAAGTAATAAATTCTTTAATATTATATTCAAAATAAGAGGGTATCTTATTAAAATTTCCATAAGAATTGTTGTAGGAATTACCATAATTATTAGAGAAATTACTAGGATACGGCCCAGGATTAAAGTTTCCTCTATACGCGTTGTTACCAAAATTATTCCTACCAACAAAATTCACATCCATAGATTCATTATTATTCTCAATTAAAGTAGACAAAGGCATATCATTAGGATCATAAGAAACACTTCTATTAGCAAATAATTTCATAAGTTCATCCATCTTTCCACTCAAAACATTAATTTCTTCTATCGCATGCACTTTCTTATTAGTAGATCTTTCAGTGTGCCATTGAGAATAATTAATCATAATATTATCTAGCAGTTTAGTAGCTTCTCCTAAAGTGATTTCCATAAAAGTGCCTCCCGCGACCAAATCTAAAAGATTTCTAGAGGCAAAATTCAATCCGGCATAAAAATTTTGTATAATCATCCACAAATTCAAACCATGTGTCGGGCAATTACGTATCATTAATTTCATCCTCTCCCAAGCTTGTGCAACATGTTCATGATCAAGTTGCTTAAAATTCATGATATCGTTTCTAAGAGAGATGATCTTAGCGGGAGGAAAATACTTAGAGATAAAATCATCTTTGCACTTATTCCATGAATCAAAACTATTTTTAGGCAAAGACGAAAACCAAGCTTTAGCACGATCTCTAAGAGAAAAAGGAAATAGCTTCAATTTAACAATACCATTGTCCACATCTTTCTTCTTTTGCATATCACACAAATCAACAAAGTTTTTTAGATGGGTAGCGGCATCTTCACTAGGAAGGCCGGAAAATGGATCATTCATGACAAGATTCAACAAAGCAGCATTAATTTCACAAGATTCAGCATCGGTAAGAGGAGCAATCGGAGTGCTAACAAAATCATTGTTGTTGGTATTAGTAAAGTCACACAATTTGGTATTATCTTGAGCCATCGTGACAAGCAAGCAATCCAACACACAAGCAAACAAGAGATGGGCAAAAAGAGGCAAATAGAGAAAGAGAAGGAGGACGGAGAGAGAGGGTGAATAAAACGGCAAGGGTGAAGTGGGGGAGAGGAAAACGAGAGGCAAATGGCAAATAATGTAATGCGGGAGATAAGGGTTTGTGATGGGTACTTGGTATGTTGACTTTTGCGTAGACTCCCCGGCAACGGTGCGAGAAATCCTTCTTACTACCTCTTGAGCACTACGTTGGTTTTCCCTTGAAGAGGAAAGGGTGATGCAGTAAAGTAGCATAAGTATTTCCCTTAGTTTTTGAGAACCAAGGTATCAATCCAGTAGGAGGCCACGCACGAGTCCCTCGCACCTACACAAACAAATAAAATCCTCGCAACAAACGCAATAAAGGGGTTGTCATTCCCTTCACTGTCACTTACGGAAGTGAGATCTGATAGATATGATAAGATAATATTTTTGGTATTTTTATGATAAAGATGCAAAGTAAAGAAAGCAAAATAAACGGGAAAGAAAATAGCTTGTTGACGAAAGATTAATATGATAGAAAATAGACCCGGGGGCCATAGGTTTCACTAGTGGCTTCTCTCGAGAGCATAAGTATTACGGTGGGTAAACAAATTACTGTTGAGCAATTGACAGAACTGAGCATAGTTATGAGAATATCTAGGTACGATCATGTATATAGGCATCACGTCTGAGACAAGTAGACCGACTCTTGCCTGCATCTACTACTATTACTCCACACATCGACCGCTATCCAGCATGCATCTAGAGTATTAAGTTCAAGAGAATAGAGTAACGCTTTAAGCAAGATGACATGATGTAGAGGGATAAACTCATGCAATATGAAATAAACCCCATCTTGTTATCCTCGATGGCAACAATACAATACGTGCCTTGCTGCTCCTACTGTCACTGGGAAAGGACACCGCAAGATTGAACCCAAAGCTAAGCACTTCTCCCATTGCAAGAAAGATCAATCTAGTAGGCCAAACCAAACTGACAATTCGAAGAGACTTGCAAAGATAACCAATCATACATAAAAGAATTCAAAGAAGATTCAAATATTGTTCATAGATAAACTTGATCATAAACCCACAATTCATCGGTCTCAACAAACACACCGCAAAAGAAGATTACATCAAATAGATCTCCACAAGAGAGGGGGAGAACTTTGTATTGAGATCCAAAAAGAGAGAATAAGACATCTAGCTAATAACTATGGACCCGAAGGTCTGAAGTAAACTACTCACACTTCATCGGAGAGGCTATGGTGTTGATGTAGAAGCCCTCTGTGATCGGTGCCCCCTTCGGCGGAGCTCCGGAAAAGGCCCCAAGATGGGATCTCATGGATACAGAAAGTTACGGCGGTGGAATTAGGGTTTTGGCTCCGTATCTGGTAGTTTGGGGGTACGTAGGTATATATAGGAGGAAGGCGTACGTCGGTGGAGCAACGTGGGCCCCATGAGGGTGGGGGGCATGCCTGGGGGGTAGGCGCGCCCCCCTACCTCGTGACCTCCAGGTTGCTTTCTTTACGTAGGGTCCAAGTCCTCTGGATCATGTTCGTTCCGAAAATCACGTTACCGAAGGTTTCATTCCGATTGGACTCCGTTTGATATTATTTTTCTGCGAAACTCTGAAATAGGCAAAAAACAGCAATTCTGGGATGGGCCTCCAGTTAATAGGTTAGTCCCAAAAATAATATAAAAGTGTATAATAAAGCCCAATAATGTCCAAAACAGGATATAATATAGCATGGAACAATCAAAAATTATAGATGCGTTGGAGATGTATCAGGCGTCGACGCGAGCTAGCGGTGGCACTAGGGTTTGAGCGATATGGCGAGGTGGAAGAGGAGATAATGACCGCGCGGGTGTGTATTTATAAGGTGAAGGGCTGCACAGCGCAATTACGCAGGTGCCCCAGGTGGTTCACATCTGATGGACACATGGCATGCATGCAACTCATTGAGAGTTGTTCCATGTTCCCACGCGTGCCTGGTTTGTCAGGTGGTCCTTCCGGCTTCTCTGGTATTTAGGCAAAAGAGATATAGCATTAAAACAGTTTTAAATGTGTGTCTTTGTATCTTCAGCTGACAAGGACGCGGTGAAGATATTTAACACGTTTCAATAGAATGCATATGACTAGATAGACAAAATTTGAGGTAGAAGCATAGAAGGGGTTAGGGTCCGATCACATTCACTTAGTTCAGAAAATGGCAAGTTCGAATACATAGCTATAAGTGAATGCTGTAGAGGATAGAACACACACACACGTTTGTAATTTTACATAACATAAAATATTTTTTACGACAATTATGTATTTTCTTACGGTCTCTTTTTACGTCAAAAATAAGACAAAATTTACGGAACGTAAAATTATGGTGCATTCATGGTAAAATAAAGGGGGGTGAAGAATAACTATTCCTCACCCAAGGTGATGAATAGTCAATCCCTACCTGAACTACCTGAGTAACGCGCCTGAACTTCCCTCTGTACAAACCAGACCTTCGGGCTATCTTCACAACTGTGGATTCCCCCGCGAATTATTCTGGTTAGTCATGTTCTATATGATGTTAGTGTAATCTAGAAACGTTTTTAACTAAACCGGTTTTAAATAGGAATCTCGCTCGTTGGCGGATTTTGCTCTCGGGTCGTGATGAAATTGTGTTTTTTGCAACTTTACTGCCTGAGTTGTTCAACCTGAACTTCTCCCAGTGCTAGGATGAATTTCCGCCAACATTGCCCAAGTGGGGCTTGCGATATACCATTGGAAAGCTATTGACACCAGTATCATGACCCAAGTTAAATTTTTGGCAAAATGTAAGCGGTTTAAGAGCAGTTTTGAAAACCGTTTTTTCTTCATACAAAAAACGTGAATCATATTTTTGATCGCATTTCTAAACCGTTTATCAGAATGAGGCAAATAATATGGCGTTAGAAAGCTGCTGTAAAACCGCTCCTTCCACATGTTGAAAGTTTTCTATAATTCCCTATGGTTAAAGATTAATTTGGAAAAGTATAAAATTTCGCAAACCGAACAGCCGAGTTCGTATTTTCGATGTCATTTCTAAACGGCTAATCCAATTGAGGAAAATGATATGGCGTTGGAAAGCTTATGAAAATGCGCTACTTTCTCTTGTTGAAAGTTTTTTCTAATTTTGAATGTTTCAAAAGTAATTTAGAAAAATGTACAAGTTCCATAGAGTTCGTATTTTCAAGCCAAAATTTAAACCTTACGTCCGAATGCAGCAAATGATATAGCGTTGGAAAGCTTGAGGAAATGCGGAACTTTTGGGTATATATTATTTCTCCCAATTCATTATGGTTTAATGTCAATTTTGAAAATGGCTAAAAACGTATTCTCGATGTAATTTTTACAACTTTTATCGGAATGGGGCAAATAATATACCATTGAAAAGCTACGGAAAATGCGAAACTTTTTCATGTTGATGATTTTCTTTGATTCCTAGCCGTTTTCAAGTAATTTTGAAAGCGGCGGGATCATTCGTTCTGCCTTTATCGCGAAACAGATTATTCAAAAATGCACCGCGTGAAGAACTTGAACTTCTCGGCATGTTTACTTGAACTTCACTATGTTTTTCATGTGCTTTTTTGATCGTAGCTCTCCATCCACTCACCGAAACACTCACCGGAATTGAGCAAGTGATATACCGGTGGAAAGCTACTGTAAACACGCAACTTTTCCATGTTGATCATTTTTTCATACTCGCGACGATTTTAAAAGTTTTTCTTCTAAAATTCATTGATTGTAGTTGGTGAACTTCCTGCTGTTTTCACGTTGAATTTCTATGACGTATTTTAGTTTGTAATTTTCTTATCCATTCGTTAGTGTTACACAAATGATATTAATTTTGTACAAACCTATCTCACAATAATTTTTCATCTGACCGAGGACTTGAACTTATAACAACAAAACTTTTAGTCTTTGTTTTTTATTCTTTTTCTAATACAAAATGCACACCGTGTAATACGTGAACTTCTGGCAGTTATCAATCTAAACTTCTCTCGTTACATGAAAATATCTGAGTTTTTTATGAATATTAATTTGAATTTCTTAATCTTTTTTATGAAATTTTGAAGCACTCTGTTATTAAATATTGAACTTCTTGTTTCCATTATTTAATAACATGGAAAATCTTAATTTTCTATAATCATCAAACTTCTCCATCTTTTTAATATGGACTTACTGGTTTTATTTCTTAATCTTTTTTACGAAATTTTGAAGCGCTCTATTATTGAAAGTTGAACTTCTTGTTATTTAATTTTTGAACTTCTTGTTTCTATTCTTTAATAATGAGGAAAATCTGAGTTTTCTATAATGATCGAACTTCTCCATCTTTTTAATATGGAATTCCTGGTTTTATTTCTAATCTTTTTTATGAAATTTTGAAGCGCTCTATTGTTAAAAGTTGAACTTCTTGTCATTTAATTTTTGAACTTCTTGTTTCCATTCTTTAATAACGAGGAAAATATGAGTTTTCTATAATCATCGAACTTCTATATCGAACCGCTCTAACTTTTGTATTTCAATTTATTTTTATGTATTTTTAGAAATATAAAAGTTTTAATTTTGTTAGAAACATCAAACTTCTTTGTTATTTTAAAGTGAAGTTATTTTTTTATTATTTACTAACCAAAAAATTCAAGTTTTTAATTAAATATCAAACTTCTCCATGTTTTTAAATTGAACTTCTTGGTTTTATTCTTCAGTAACGAGAAAAACTGAGTTTTTAATGTAAATTGAATTACTCTATTTTTTAAAATTGAACTTCTTGGTTTAATCTTTAGTATCGGGGAAAATTTGAATTTAAAAAAACGAGGAAATCTTTTTAAAAAAATTTTGTTGTTCCCTTACTTTAATTTGAACGTATGAGTTATTCTTTAGAACGAGAATCTAAGGTTTTTATCAACTTTGAACTTCTCTGTTATTTTAATTTGAACTTCCTTAGTCTTATTCTTAGAATGAAAAAATATGTTTTTCGACAAGCATCAAACAATTTTTATTTGAAAGTGAAAATAAAAAATACGGGCAAAAAAATACACACTTGGACGTCATTTTTTGCCATTTTAAAACATGTAATTGGAGGTAGGACGCCCCGCAATATAAATTATAAACCGTGCATGGAGGTGCACGTGAACTTCTTGCAACAAATGTGAGTTTTTTATAATTTGAATTTCTTTAGTCTTATTCTTAGAAATAAAACAATATGTTTTTCGATAAGCATCAAACATTTGTTACTTGAACTCCATGTACATCAAAACTACACCTTTTTAATTTGAATTTCTGAATTTTATTTATTTGGTAACTAGAAAAATCTAAGTTTTTTATAAATGTGTAACTGCTCTATTTTTGTAATTTGGACTTCTTGGTTTATTTCTTTTTGGAATAGAAAAATCCTAGTTTCGTAATAAATATTGAACCAGTCCATTATTTAAGTTTGAACTTCTAGAGTTTTTTATTTAGAAATGGTGAAAATCATTTTTTATGAATATTGAACTACTCTTTTTTTAATTTGAACTTCTTGGTTTTATTTACAGAAACAAAAAAACTGAATTTTTTATAAAGATCGAACAACTATGTTAATTTAATTTGAACTTCTTGATTCTTTTAGAAAATGCGTAAATTGTATTGCCCCTTTTATTAAATTTTGTTTTTGTGTTCGAGGACAAAGAGAACATTCCTTTTCTTGTTAATTTTTCGAAGTGATTTTGTAGACTTAAATTTTGTTTGTGGTCTTTTTAAATTTGTTTGTTACTTCAAGTTCTAAAAAATCGCAAATCTGTCATGTTTTTCATTGCATGTTTAAACTATTTGAAGTTCTTAGATACACACAACACACTTGACCTTCTTGAACACAACATCTTGACCTTCAAAAATAAAAATTTAAGCACATCGGTACAAGAAAAAACAGAGCATTCTCTGCATCCATTGTTTGAGATGGCAACATGACTGCAGGGCTCGTCAGTGCATTGTGCAGCGGGCATCAGTCAATGGTAGCAGTAGAAATGGGGTGAAAGAAAATAATGATCTTGTCATGCATGATGGACCGAACCTCTCCAACACCAAAATCTGAACTTCAAAAACACAAAATAGAAAATAGCGTACACAACTCAACAACCCAAAAATAAAATTTGTGTTTTTCCGAAGGAGTTCATTTTTTGCAGGCCTCTTCTCTGCATATCAATTCGAACTTTAGCTAAAAACAGTGGACTGGGGGTGTGCTTGTCGTCCTTTCTGCCGTCTACCAGGGCATGAGAGAAGGGGTCAGAGGGGTCGCCTCGGGCTAGATGTACTGGTGGTCGGAGAAGGTCAAGGCGGCGAACGAACCTCACTGGATCCGGCGACCCCTGAGTGTAACACCCTCGATGCGACTATAGCTCCCACGTGTCGAGGCACGACTTAGAGACATAATCGCATTGAAGGCATATGTCGCAAGTAAGGTAATCTTTACACATCCCATGTAATATAATAATAAAGGGGAGAGAACATAGTTGGCTTACAATCGCCACGTCAATCAAGGTACATAAATAACATTACATCATTCAAAACACTCATGGCCCGACTACGGTGCCAAAATAAAAGATAACCCAACATGCGACATGGTCCCAATCACCCCCAACTGGGCACCACTACTGATCATCAGGAAAGGAAACATAATAACGTTGAGAGTCCTCGTCGAACTCCCACTTGAGCTCGAGCGCGTCACCTGGAGCAGAATCATCAGGCCCTGCATCTGGTGTAATAGTAATCTGTGAGCCATAGGGACTCAACAATCTCGCACCCTCGCGATCAAGACTATTTAAGCTTAAAGGTAAGGCAAGGTAAAAATATGTGGAGCTGCAGCAAGCGACTAGCAAATATGGTGGCTATCCTATTCGCAAAAGAGAGCGAGAAGAGGAGGCAAAGTGCGAGCGAGAAACTAGAGAGCAACCTGCGCAAGCATTACTCCAACACTGTGTCCACCTCCCGGACTCCGCCGAGAAGAGGCCATCATGGTAACACACTCAGTTGATTCATTTTAATTAAATTAAGGTTCAAGTTATCTACAACCGGACATTAACAAATTCCCATCTGCCCATAACCGCGGGCACAGCTTTCGAAATTTCAAATCCCTGCAGGGGAGTCCCAACTTAGCCCATGACAAGCTCTCATGGTCAACGAAGGAATAGACCTCCTCCCAAGACGTTCCGATCAGACTCGGTATCTCGGTTCTTCAAGACAACTCCGACAATGGTAAAACAAGTCCAGCAACACCACCCAGATGTGCCGACAAATCCCGGTAGGAGCTGCACATATCTCGTTCTCAGGGCACACCGGATGAGCAAGACATCGGGTAGGCCAGCCCAGAGTTGCCCCTGGTAGCCCCGGACATCGCTCGGTTGGACCAACACTCAGAGGAGCACTGGCCCGGGGGGCTAAAATAAGATGACCCTTGAGTCCGTGAAACCCAAGGGAAAAGGCTAGGCGGAAAATGGTAAAACCAAGGTTGGGCATTACTGGAGGAGTTTTATTCAAGGAGGACTATCAAGGGGTTCCCATTATAACCCAACCGCGTAAGGAACGCAAAGTCCGGGAACATAACACCGATATGACGGAAACTAGGGCGGTAAGAGTGGAACAAAACACTAGGCGAGAGGCCGAGCCTTCCACCCTTTACCAAGTATATAGATGCATTAAGATAACAAGATAATATAATGATATCCCAACAAGTAAAGAAATGTTCCAACAAGGAACGGCCTCCAATCTTCACCTGCAACTAGCAACGCTATAAGAGGGGCTGAGCAAAGCGGTAACATAGCCGATCAACGGTTTGCTAGGACATGGTGGGTTAGAGGTTTGACGTGGCAATTTGGGAGGCTTGAAAGCAAGTGGTAGGCATCGTAGCATTGGCATAGCAAAAGAGCGAGCAATCTAGCATAGCAAAGATAGTAGTGATTTCGAGGGTATGATCATCTTGCCTGCAAAGTTGTCAGAGTTGACTGGATCCTCGAAAGCAAACTCAACGGGCTCCTCGTTAGCGAACTCGTCTCCCGGCTCTACCCAAACAAGACAAACAAGCAACAAGGACACAATCAACCACGTGCAAAGCTCAAACAACATGATGCAACGATGATGTGCTATGCGGGATGCGATGCGGGATGCATATGCAAGATGTGACAAGGAATGCATGACCCTGGACTCAACTTGGGAATCCAAGTGTGCCACTGTAAAGATGAGATGAAATCGCTTGAAAACGATATAAAGATCACCGGAATCGGAGTTACGGTTTGGAAATGGCAAGCGATTCAAATATGACACCGGTCTACGATTTACAGCAAGTAGCCATCTAAATGCAATGATATGAATATGCTACAGCATCCAAACATGACAACAAAATACATGGCAGGGATGTACTCAAGATGCTTAACAAAAGTCTAGCACTGAGCTACGGCCAAATCATCCATTAACAGGTTCAAACAAGCATGGCAAAAATGCATATGGCAAACAGATCTCAGACTTAGTGAAATTAACACTTGTCTGAAATTTCAGATCAGATAGCCCTCTTCGGAGCAACAAAACTACATGCTACTGGACCTGAACATGGCAAAGTAAAGCATGGCATGGAGCTACTCAAAGAGATTAACAAAAGTCCCTTAGTGACCTTGAGCCAAAAGGGATCAGCAAATACAATTGCAAGCATGTGAACATGGCAAAAACATAATCAGTTCTCAGACTTAGTGAAAACTGGCACATGCTGAAAACAGATATCAAGTAGGCATGTTTACGAGCTCGATGCACTCACTACGGAGCAAGTCATGAAAAGCTAAGCATACATCTACCAAGAACACACAAAATGCAAGCTAGACATGGCAAGAACAATAGCATAGCATGCACGGATCAACTACAACATCATCAGCAAAATTGCAAACAAGTTGACAATCTGCCCAGATTCACAAAGTAGCAAAAGTAGAGCTCGATTGACTCAAGCTAGGGTGCTCCATAATTTCAAACAGATACATGGATAGATAGAGCACTACAAGATTAACAAAACATCCTTAGTGAACATCCTCAAAAGAGGCACGGATCACTAGGAAGCAACATTAACATATGGCAACATGAGATAAACAGCTCAAGGACTTAGTGGAAATGCTAAGTCCCTGAAAACAGAATTACCAAGTACCTCACTTAGCAAGCTTGCACTAGCCACCACACGCATCACAAAAATACATGGGTTGCACCTCTGGAAAGATGGCAAAACCCTTAACAAAACATATGTAGAGCTCAGGGCATATCATGCACACAATAATCATGGCAAAAATGACAAATATGCAACTGGAGTAGCAGATCTGCCAATTAACTCAAGTAGCCCTCTTCTAACAGCATTTCGGGCATCAAGATAAACTCAAATGAAAATGATGCAATGGAATGAAGTGATGTACTCTCTGAGACGAACATTTTGATATGCTATATGCCAAAAAATGGAGTTACGGATGCAAAGATACGATGCTATGAACATGAGCATATGAGCTAGGGTTTCGGGGCAAAAGTCAACCGAATCTCAGATCTGGATCGGCCGAGCGCGGAAATCGAGGATCGCTGGGGTTGAGCTCCTGTTCGCCAGAAAACGTCGGGGATCGCCGGAGTTGACGCGGGGGCGGCCGGGGAGGTCGGATCCAACCAGATCCAGGGCCGGGTCGGAGCTCCGGCGAGGCAAGGAGCCTCGGGGTGCGCGACCGCGGCGAGGTCGGCGCAGAGGCGTGCGGATGGCGGCGGCCGATGGCGGGCGGCGCGGCGGCGGCGCGCATGCCGGCGGGGAGGCGGCGGATGGCGGCGGCCGAGGGAGAGACGAGGACGGCGCGGGCGAGCTCCTCTGGCCCGTGCGCGGGCGCGGGCTGGCCGGCCACGGGCCGCGGCGGGCTCCGGCGGCGGTGGAAGTCGGCAGCCACTCAGGCAGTGCCACGTGGCGGCGGTGGGAGGCCTCCGGACATGTCCGTCGATGGCGAAATGTGTCCGACGGCGCGCGATGAGGGTGGATCTAGGGTTTTTAACGAGGGGGATCCGGATTTCGGGGAAGGGGTCTATATATAGGCATAGAGGGAGCTAGGAGAGTCCAAATGAGGTGCGGTTTTCAGCCACGCGATCGTGATCGAACGATCTAGATGATGGAGAGGGTTTTGATGGGTTTGGGGCCAACTTGGAGGGGTGTTGGGCTGCAACACACACGAGGCCTTTTCGGTCCCTCGGTTAACCGTTGGAGTATCAAACGAAGTCCAAATGATACGAAACTTGACAAGCGGTCTACCGGTAGTAAACCAAGGCCGCTTGGCAAGTCTCGGTCCAATCCGGAAATGTTTAATCCCCACACATGAAAGAAAGGTAGAAATGACCACCGGAGGAGAACAAAGCGCCGGAATGCAAAACGGACAACGGGGAAAATGCTTGAATGCATGAGATGAACACGTATGCAAATGCAATGCACATGATGACATGATATGAGATGCATGACAACGATAACAACACACGGAGACAAAGACCCGAACCCAAGACAATAAAATAACTTAACGCTGGAAACGGCAAGAGTTGGAGTACAAATTGGGAAAGTTACATCCGGGGTGTTACACTGAGGTATGGAGCGTGGTGGCCTCTGGCAGCGCCGACATGTGGGGAGAGGGAAGGCCGGCGACGTGTGGAGTTGCGAGAGCGGCGGGTGAGACGTGCAGGTGCACTGGGGTGGGCTTCAGCATGGGACAGAGGCGAGTTGGTGGGACAGGGGCCGGCGGCTGGGAATGGCGGCCTTGGCGGCGTCGTATGAGCGGGGGCGGGGCTCAGCGGTGGGGCACGGCGGCCTCGGGTGGCATCGGCAGG
>NC_041386.1:201043542-201152613 GCF_002162155.2 Triticum dicoccoides
CGGGGATGGCGGCGGCCCGCGGCGACGGGGCACGTTGGCCTCGGGCGGCAGCGGCAGGAGCGGGGGCAGGGATGGGGGCGGCACTCGGCGACGGGTTGCGGGGCGGGATGACGGAGCGACGTGCGCTGGCGGGATGGGGGCGGGGTGGCACGGGATAAGAAGGCCAAGAGCTAGGGGATGTGGCCTGCGGGGTTTTTTGACGCAGCAATTTGATTGAATCCAGGAACAACTCTGTCGGGCCCTTATATATATAGCCGGTCTATTCTACTAATATTAGCAGAATAACTATTCTAATAACACTTCCGCACCGCACACTCAATGCAAGTGCACGTCATTGTTTGAACCAAGTGTTCTGCAGTATAGAGGCGAGTGAACTTCCCATCTCAAAAAACTGCATGTTGTGTTTTTCGATACCTTTTTTCCTCTAGTTTTTTAACCGTTTGTCGGAACGAGGCGTGTAATATACCGTTGAAAAGCAATGGATTATGCGTTACTTTGCCATGTTGAACACTTTTCGAGATTCCTGACGGTTTAAGAGCAATTTTGAAAATGGTGCGGCTCACGACGAGTGGCAGCGAGCGTTTTTTTGCGTTTTTTCTAAATCGCTCGTCGGAATGAAGCAAATGATACACCGTTGGAAAGATATCATCGAGGCACATCTTTTTCAGATCTATTATTTTCTCTAACTCATTGCGGTTTAAAATCTGTTTCAAATTTACTAAATCAAGGAATTGTGTTTTACAAAAAAATTTGAATTTTGGGCACTGGTTTCGCTCCATTTTTTCCACTGTTTGTCGAAACGAGGCATGTGATACGCCGTTGGAAAGCTACGGACGAGGCGCAACTTTCATATGTTGAAATGTTTTTGAGATTCCTTACGATTTTAAGTTAATTTTGAAAATGGTGTGGTTGAAGATGAGTGGGAGCGGCATTTTTCGCGAAATTTTCACAAACTGTTGATTGTTATGATTCAAATTATACGCCATTGGAAAGATATCGATGAGGCACAACTTTTTCATGTAGAACACTCTCTTTGATTCCTTATGGTTTTAGAGTAATTTTGATTTTAACAAAATGCAGACAATCTGTTTTTTCGCGACACCAAAATCAACGAGTGAACTTCATCGGACAGAAAACCGCGCTGCTTGATACTGAAAACCGCACTGCATTCGATGGGCAAGCGAACTTCATGGTTTCTTTTTGTTAGACGTAAATTTTTCAAGACAATCATTCTTTTATTTTATCGTCTCGGTAACATTTTTTCAGCACTTCACATTGCGAGTAAGTGAACCGCAACACTACCAAGGGTGAGCCACATGAGTATTTTGTTGTCTTTTTTCATACATTGCTCTTAGAGGGGACTGCATTAAAATTAACTCTTGCTTTTTTATACAACATGTGGCAATATAATGAACCTCTCAGAGAGTGTGTTATACATGGGCAAAGAAGTGAACCCCATGGTCGAGAGAAATGTAGTGCGACACTAGTAGTTAACTGCACTATTTTTTTCTGCTCCCTAATTTTGTGTTTTTTCCACTTTTTTGTTGACGAGTCTGAACTCCGGTGATAAGGCGAGTGAACCACACATATTCTTCTACGGAGACATGGTGAACTTCACGAACAACAATTCTTCAGCTTTTTCTTTTTACATTTTCAACAGTGAGATTTCTTTAATGAAGTCAACCTTTTCTTTTTACCGTAATGTACTCCATGTGCTTCATGAAGTGAACTTCTTGTGATTCTTTTTTTCTTTTTTTCTAACAAAGTGAACCACAAAGAATTATTACACTAAACCGCATCCGAGTATAATAATTTTATAACAAAACAAACCCCAGTTTGTGGGACCTGTACTACGCATGACCGAAGAACTACATGTACATGTGCTCCGCACCGCATGGACACATCGTGTGAACTGCACGGGGGCAAGGAACAGATATTGTCCTCCTCTTCTGGCTTGCAGAAATTCTGAAAAAAGACTTGATCTTCAGTAACACGCACGGCCATGAGTGTCGCACTGCATGGGCGGCCCTACTACACTGCACACCCCAAAAGTTAAGTGCACTGCACAATGCATAACCACTTTTTTAAAATGCAAATAAAAATGAAATGCTCCAAAACAACAAGCCCATTTGTACTTTTACACATGCACTTCACTGCAAAACTGAACTCCATTTTGTTTTGAGCCACAAAGGTCTCCTAGCCGAACTGCATCAGGCAATGCCTTGTTTTTCCTCCGGCGATGTTCACAGTTTTCTCTAACAATTGAAATGCACTTCATACATAAAACAAAATTTATTCACACATAAATAAACAAACTGCACTATAGCGAGAGGTGACCTCCTCGTCGTCACAGGCAACTGCAACCCATGTCCAGCCAAACTGCATGCTGCCACCATCTGCAATGCCCGCTAACAGTTGCTGCAACGCCCGGAAGCGTACTGCAGTGATACCGCACACATCCAAAATCTGATAAACGCAAAGAAGAACTAAACTGCAGCAACCTGTCCAAGTATTCATCACATTCAAGGATTCATCAACATAGCAGAAAGAACTCAAAAAAATCCAGCCGGTTGGCACTAGACTACACAGTGATGTACATGCACACGCGCTCGGCACTGCGACGCCACATGCCGTGTATGGGTGTGCCCGTGGCGAACTGCACTCAAGCATGGCGTGGGGATGAGCAGCTCATTTGGTGGCTGAGCTGAAGAGGAAGAAAGGAGGCGGCGGCAGTCCTCCTCGGGCTTCCCTCGAACCGATTGGAGGCAAGGGTTTGGTGTATGGAGGAGCAGGAGGGCGAGATGGGGTTCATTGGAGAAGCGGGTGTTTGGGAGGACGAGGTGAGGCTGTGGGAGGGGAGATGGAAAGTAGCTCCGGCCAGATGGTGGATCTCACCGGATCCGTGCAGGGGCGGCGAGGAATGGTCGGGGCCACTCGGAGATAAGGCGGCCTAGATCCGGCTGCGGGGCATCGCCGACGAACTGCAAGGGGTGCGACGTCGGCAAACCACACACAACCGAGCCGCAGCAGCCGCAGGGCACCGCTGAACCACACGCGGTGCATGGGGCGTGTCACCGGGATGGATCAGGCCGATGCAGAGGTCAACGACCACCGGGGAGGCGGATCTGGGCGTAGGGGATGGGATACTCACCGACGAAGGCGATCCTGGGGGCACCGGCTACGACGGGAGCGATGCAGGGCAGGGGCGGCGCTAGCCTAGGCCGGCGGCGATGCAGGGAACCGGTCGCGGAAGCCAGGCCAGCGGCGATGCAGGGCAGGGGCGGCGCCAGCCCAGAGCGGCGGCGGGGTGGATCGAAGGCCGAACGGCCGGTGCGGTACCGGCATGGGAAGAAGCCGGATGGGGAGGGGAGGTGCGGCGCCGGCGGAGGATGAAGGTGGATCGGGGTGGGGAGGGGAGGCGCACCGGCTAGGAGTGGGAGGAGGCACGGAGGCTATCGGGCGGAGCTGCGGGCATGGGCGGGGTAAGGTTTGGAAGTCTTCATCTTAAAGCGGTTGAAAAGGTTGCGAAAAACATCAATCCTTGAGTCTCTCTAAGTTGAGACGTCTTTGTTGACTTTGGACAGCCAATCCTAGACTAGCTTTGCAGTTTTCAGTGCACTCACACAGCTATACTGTCCTTTGGTCAGATGGCCACAAATGATGTTCTTGACGGTCGAATCCAGTTGGATGAACCTCTTCACATCAGCAGCGGTGACATCTTCACCAACCTTGGGAATGCTTGTCTTGATGACATACCAGAGGTCGACGTCAATGGCTTCAATATGCATGCGCATCTTATTCTTTCAGTAGGGGTAATCAGTGCCATCGAAGACTGGGCATGCAGCGGAGACCTTGATTATCCCTACAGTCGACATAGCTAAAACTCCACGTGGTTAAACCGAATCACATAGAACAAGGGAGCACATTTCTCTGATACCAATTAAAAGTGCTAGTTATCGACTAGAGGGGGATAAATAGGCGATTTTTATGGAAGTCTTCAAAACACGAGGTCTTTGAAGACAAACAGATGAAATGAACCTATTGATATGCAGCGGAAGATAGACTACACTAGATAAGCCATAGTCAAGTAAGCAATGTAGTGAAAGTACGAAGACTATCAGCAGCGAGGTAGTGTGGATCGGAATGGAAGACGGTATGAAGCAAAACAAGTAATAGTCTTCATGCAGTGAACTCAATCAGATCAGACAGGAAAGCAATGACTTCACGAAGACAAACTGAAAAGTAAAGGGAAGTGGGGAATAGAACCAGTTGTTTGGGGAAGACAAGGATTTGGTAGACCAGTTCCAGTTGATGTGACAACTGTACGTCTAGTTAGGGAGGCTAAGATTGAACTCAAAAGACCCCGTCTTCACCTTATTCTCCTTGAGCTAAGGACACCCAGTCCTCGCCCAATCACTCTGGTAAGTCTTCAAGGTAGACTTCCAAACCTTCACCGACTTCGTTCACCGGCAATCCACAATGGCTCTTGGATGCTCAGAACGCGACGTCTAACCGGCTGGAGGATTCACAGTCCTCAAGTGTAACAAGTCTTCAGGTCACACAGACAGAAAGACTTCAGTGATGCCTAACACTCTTTTGCTCTAGGTGTTTTGGGCTTTGTCCTTGCAAGGATCTCTATCTCAAAGGCTTCGGAGGTGGGTTGCTCTCAAACGACAAAAGCCGTGCATTAACTCTGAGCAGCCACCAATTTATGGTGTAGGGGATGGGCTATTTATAGCCACGAGGCAACCCAACATGATATGTCCGAAATGACCCTGGATCGCTAAGGAACCAACACGTGTCCAACGGTCGAATTTCAAACACACGCGGCAGCTTGACTTGGGCTATAAGTAAAGCCGACTCATCCAGCTCTGGATAAGATTTGCTCTCATTGTCTTCGCTTGAAGACATAGGAGTTTGGTTGAGCATCACATCAGTCATTCTAACTTTGTTCACTTGGACCCCACTTAACAGTATGGTGGTTCCTATGACTCAATAAAGAAGAAAAGGAAACTACAAAACAACTATGTCTTCGCACTCCATAGTCTTCACGTGAATGTCTTCACATGTCATAATCTTCGTCGTGAATGTCTTCACGACCCACCATTGTCTTCAATGTCTTCACACATTTTTAGGGGTCATCTCTGGTAGGTAAATCGAATCAATGAAGGACTACTACCTGTGTTATCCTGCAATTCTCATAAACACATTAGTCCCTCAACCAAGTTTGTCGTCAATACTCCAAAACCAACTAGGGGTGGCACTAGATGCACTTACAAGGGGGTTTGACCATGATGGATTCCTATAGGTTTTGTATTATGGTAGGGTGAGATGTCAGACCTATTTGGGGCATGCTTCATAGGTAGGATTCACTCTCGTCGACATGAAGCGGGGGGCAGACGAGCAATACTGTGTACTTTGTGAGACAGGTGCCACATCAAACTTGTGCATTGGGTATTTGAACATTAAACTGCCCTTTTCATGCATATATTTGGTCCACTGCATGTGTGTTCGTGTTCTGACCCTTTCTCGTGGTTTTTTTTGCCAAATATATCAATAGCATACGAGTCGGATGAAACAACTGTCTATGATTGCAGACACAACAGAGATGGTTCCCTCAGACTACCCGTGTGCCACACACGTGCCCCTATCACATCAGCATAGCCCACTGGTGGCAGCTGACCATGATTGGGATCCACAAGGCTTCCCTCGTAATCTCAAAAATATCTACCCGCCTTGAGCGATTTCCGAAATGGTAGTTCCACGGGTTTTTTCTACTTGATAGCACACAATTCTTATGTTTCAGCCGTATGCGATGTTTGTTGCTCCCACGCCTCTTCAATCCAATCATCCAAATTTTCAGTAGCCGCGACATTTCCTCAAACACCACCTTGGTCCCGCTCCACACACCCCCCCCAAAACCTCCGTCCACACAAACACCACCCCTCCCTTGCTTGAAAGCCTAGCTAGGTCGCCGCCGTCGAGCCGCCTCCACCGTCGACCTCTGTCGGTCTTCTCGTGCAGGTTACCCACCGATCTCCTTATCCTCGCCACCCAGAGTTTCTAAGATGACGCCTGCGAAACACCCCCTTTCCACATATGCCCATCCCCATCCCCCTTCCCCACTCCAGAGCGTTGTATCCTAAGCCTGGCTATGCTTCCTGGGGAGCTCGAGGAGTGAATGGCCAAAAAGAGGTTTATCATGGCCTCTTTGCCTGATGATGGCAAGGTGGCTGACGAGGAAGCTGATGATGATGGTTGACCGGAGGCTTCAAATCAGCGATCCCGCGTATGGCGGCATATCACTGAAGCCAGCTATGACATCGAGGTCGTCGACAATGATGGCTTGATGCGAGCTATGTCATAGGCTAAGTGGCCCACCCCCCAACCCCTCGGGTTCAAGCGCCATCGATCTCATCCATGGCCCCGCCACTGATCTCATTTGCCTTACTGTCAAGAATTTGCCATCCTTCATCGCCATTGAGCCCCTTTTGTCATTTCTGAAGGAGGTGTTCTGCACCGCTGGCTTGGGATCCTTAGTTGCCAAGTCAGACCTCATCGACGAAGACCACGAGGAGGGCGCCCTCTCCGGCTCTTCCAAGGGGAAAGAGCCCATCTGCGACATTGGGGAGGGCACCCTATAGTCGTGCTCTTCCAAGCCCATCTGCGACAACATGGAGTGCACCCAAAGTATGTCTCTTCTAATGGGAAGGAGCCCATCTATGACAAGTGAGGAAACCCATGTTTTACCGTAGCTCTTCAAAGGGGGAAACAATGTATGATCATGCCAGTAGCTTTTGCCATGCTATGTTTTAACCATGTCGTGTTTGTAAGTGCATCTAGTGCCATCCCTAGTTGATTTTGGAGTATTAATGACAAACTTGCTTGAGGCACTAATGTGTTTGTGCGATTTACAAGAGCACATAGTTTCTTTCGTAGTTTCATTTTCTTATTTCCTGAGTCGTAGGAACCACTAAACTGTTAAGTGGGGTCGAGGTAAACAAAGTTAGAAAATAGATGTGATGCTCAACCTAAAATCCTATATCTTCGAGCGAAGACAATGAGAGAAATCTCTTCCAGAGTTGGTTAAGTTAGCTTTACTTGGAGCCCAAGTCAAGCTGTCGCATGTGTTTGAAATCTGACCATTGGACACGTGTCAGTTGTCCATTGACCCAGGGTCATTTCGGACATATCAAGTCAGATTACCTCCTGGCTATAAATAGCCCACCCCCTCCACTATAAATTGGTGGCCGCTCCAAGTATTGTGTACGGCTTTTGTCATTTGAGAGCAACCCACCTCTGAAGCCTTTGAGAGAGAATCCTTCCTAGGACAAACCGAAAACACCCAGAGCCCAAAGTGTTTTAAGCATCACTGAAGCCTTCTGTTCTGCGTGAACCGAAAACTTATTATACTTGAAGATTGTGATCTTCCAGTTGGTAAGGCGTCGCATTCTGAGCATCCAAGAGTCATTGTGGATTATGGGTGAACAAAGTCTGTGAAGGTTTGGAAGTCTACCTTGAAGACTTGCCTGAGTGATTGGGTGAGAACTGCAGGTCATAGCTCAAGGGGAATAAGGTGAAGACATGGTCTTCTGAGTTCAATCTTAGCCTCCCTAACCACACGTACAATTGTCACAGCAACTAGAACTGGTCTAACAAATCTATTGTCTTCATCGAGCAACTGGTTCTATCACCTCACTCCTTTACTTACTGTTTAGTTTCATGAAGTCTTTGCATGCCTGTACTGTTCAAAGACATTGTGTGAAGACATTCCCTCTCGCATATTTGTCTTCACACAATCTTCCAAATCTGATCTGTTACACCTAGCTGCTACTTGTCTTCATGCATCACCTATACTGTACTTTGACATCTTTGCATGCCTAGTGTAGTTTATCTTCTGCTGCATCCTGTTTAGTTACTATCTTTCACTCGTCTTCAAAGACATTGTCTGTTTTGAAGACTTTCATAAAAATCGCCTTTTCGCCCACCTCTAGTTGATAACTAGCACTTTCAATTGGTATCAGAGCAAGGTGCTCTTTTGTTCTCTATGATTTGGTTTAACCACCTAGAGTTTTAGCTATGTCGAATACAGGGATAATCAAGGTCTCCACTGCATGCCCCGTCTTCGATGGCACTGATTACCCCTATTAGAAGAATAAGATGTGCATGCATCTTGAAGCCATTGACAATGACCTCTGGTATGTTGTCGGGACTGGCGCTCCCAAAGTCGATGAAGGCGTCATCGCTGCTGATGTGAAGAAGTTCGCGCAATTGGACTCGACCGCCAAGAACGTTGTCTGTGATCATCTGACCAAAGGGCAGTATGGCCGTGTGAGTACTCTAAAGTCTGCGAAGCTAGTCCAGGACTGGCTATCCAAGGTCAATGAAGGCGTCTCATCTCAAAGAGACTCAAGAATCAATGTTCTTCGCAATACCTTCAACCGCTTCAAGAGGCTTGACAATGACAATGTCCAGCTCACCTTCGACCATCTTACTGATATCACCAATGAGCTTCATGCACTCGGTGCCACAGACATCACCAAGCATGAAGTCGTGAAGAAGCTATTGAGATTACTTGTTAGTTCCTTTGACACTCTATCATTGATGATTCAAGAACGTCTAGACTTCAAGCAACTAGGTCCTGCTGATATACTCGAGAGGCTCAATACTCACAAATTCCAGCTATCTGAGAAGAGAGATATCTATGGCCCTAACTATGGGCGATCTCACGCTTTGAAGGCAAAGGATGTATCTTCATCTGAAGACTCTGACTGCAGCTCCAGTGGCCTTGAAGATTTTGGCAAAGAACTTGCAATGCTTGTGAGGAAGTTCCAAACGTTCTCCAAGAAAAACACTTCAAAAAGTATTCAAACACAACTCGAAGAATTCTGAGCCTTCCACTCGTGACTACAAAAAGAGAACCTGCCACAAATGCAAGAAGCATGGGCATTACATATCAGAATGTCCTCAATGGGAAAGGGAAGCCAAGAAAAAGAAGAAGAGCAAGGAATATGAATCTGAAGAAAAGAAGAAGAAGAAGAAATTCTCAAAGTCCTCATCTCATAAAAGAGTTCATCTGGCAAAGCTCGTGCATTCATCGGCAAGGAGATGGATTCAAAGGAGGAGTCTGCTTCAGAAGAGGCAGAGGTGGAGTCGGAGGAGGACTCTGATTCAGGCATTGCAAGCCTAGCTCTAGCTTCAACATTCATTGCCAAGTCCATCTTCAACACTAAAGACAATTATTACGTCACCAAACGCTGAAGCTAATGATGATGACAACGACTCTACTCCCACCTATTGCTTCATGGCAAAAGGTTCTAAGGTAACTTCACGCTCCACATACTTTGCAACCTCTAGTGAAGATGGCTCTGAATGTGAATCCAAACCTAGCTACAAGACGCTTGTTAAAATTGCAACTGAACAACAAACTGTTATCGAAAGGATTCAAAAACTGTTAGACAAAAGCGATGACCTGTTGGACGAGGAAATGAGTTGAACTCAATCCTTAATTGAAGACATAAAAAATCTTCGAATTAAGTATGAGGATCTTCAAAGTATTCATGGAACCCTCTCAGCTGATCATGATAAGCTTTCCTATGATTATCTTCAAAGGAAGCAAGATCTAGAGAAACTGAGAGCATCTCATGATGATCTGCGAAATGAAAACAATTCACTACTCGCTCAACATATCAGTTTCGCTTAGGAAGAATTTGTGCCTCCTTGCTTAAAATGTCTTGAGTGTGATAATGCTACTTCTTCTTCTGAATGTTCAAATGCTTCTGAGATAGCAATATTTTCAACTGTTGATGTGGTAACTAACCCCTCTTCTGAGGAAACCACTATTATTGCTGATGAGAATGCTAGGTTGAAGACATAGCTTGAAATAGGCATGTACAAAAGCCTCAAAGTGCATAAGACTCTATGTGATGTCCTCAAGAAGCAGATTCTAAACCAAAACCCTAGGAAAGAGGGTGTTGGTTTCGAGAGGAAAATGAATGTTGATGGGTCTTACTGGAAGCCTGAGCAGTACCCCAAAACCACCTGGGTTGCTGCAAAGGGTCCTTCAGTGGATCCATCCACATTATCTAGATTTAATTATGCTAACCCTATCATCATTGATGAGTCATTTGACTCCAACTATAAACTGTTCAAAAATCAGAATGATGAAGTGTTTGCCAGGTTTATTGGAACTAACTGTAGGAATGGCCACCCTGTGAAGAAGATTTGGGTTCCTACAAGTCTTCTTGAGAAGCTTCCCATGAATGTCATCATGACACCACCTGGGAAGAAGACAAACCCCAGACCAAAGGATTAATATGGCCCAAAGTCTTCATACAGGAAGAAGACCTCATATGGTCACCCTAACGCCAATGTTTTGCAGGGAAACTATCATCAGGCTCATGAATATGAGCATAATTCTTTGAACCATTATGTTCGCAAATCGAAGAAATTTTATGCTTGTTCATTTGATTACCATTCACCTCCTGCACAACTATTTGCTAGGGCTTCAAAGCCAAATTTCTCAGATGCTGCACTTAGACTCATTGCTTCTAAGCCACCCCTTCAGATGTGGGTGGTTAAGAAGAATTAACTTCTCTTGCAGGGATTGGGTCTCCAGCCAAAAAGCATTGGTTTTTGAAGACAATGTTGGGGACCTGAAAAATCTTGTTGGACGCAAGATAAAATGTCAAAATGGTCTTACCATTTATTTCGTCCATGGGGTTCTTGATGATCGTCCTACCATATCCTCCACAAAACTTACCTATGTTCAACGTCTTTATCGATACATGTTCGTTCTTCACAACAATCTTGGTGAAGAGTATCCTACTAACTACAATGTAGGGTACAACTCCAAAAGCTACTAAACGGATCATGGATAGTGGTTGCACTAACTACATGACTGGTGACTGAAGTCTTCTCATGAACTCTACTCTTTGACTGTCTTCACAAAGTCATATCACATTTGCTGACACTGGTAAAAGCAAGGTGTTGGGTCTAGGTAGGTTTGCTATCTAAAAGGATCAACACATGGATAAAGTGATGTGTGTTGAATCCCTTGGATACAACCTAATGTCAGTCTCAATGCTTTGTGATCTTGATATGATTGTCATCTTTGGAAAATACCGATGCCTTATACTAATGGCCTCTGACAAAACCAAAGTCTTCAGAGGTTTTCGAAGAGGTGACTTGTATATGGTAGATTTCTTTGTAGGACCCCAGCTTGCCACATGCCTACTAGCAAAAGCTTCAGAGTGCTGGCTTTGGCATCAAAGGCTAGGACATGCGGGCATGAGGAACTCACACACCCTTGTGAAGAAGAAGCGTATCATTGGGATCAAGGGTGTCAAGTTCAAGAAGGATCATCTATGTGGAGCTTGTGAAGCTAGGAAGATGACTAGGGCCAAGCATCCCTCGAAGACAATCATGACAACTGCGCGTCCCTTCGAGCTACTTCACATGGACTTATTTGTCCCTACTCTACTATACCCTTACTACTTTTGCACATCTTTATGGCTTCATGATTGTTGATGATTATTATCGATACACTTGGGTGCACATAATCCTATATAAGACTGAAGTGCGGGATGTCTTCAGAAGGTTCGCCAGCCATGCTATGACCAACTATGGCCTCAAGATCAAGCACATCTAGAGTGACAACGACACTGAGTTCAAGAATACTGGGCTTGACACTTATCTTGACACACTTGGCATGACTCATGAGCTATCTGCTCCATACACCCCACAACAGAATGGCGTTGTGGAGCGCAAGAACATGACCCTTAGTGAGATGGCATGCATGATGCTTGACGAATACAAGACACCCCGAAAGTGGTGGCCTGAATCCATTGACATTGCATGCCACATCGTCAAAAGAGTTTATCTCCACAAGTTCTTCAAGAAAACATCATGTGAGCTAATCACTGATAAGAAGCCACATGTAAGTTATTTCAAAGTTTTCGGTGCTAGGTGTTGGATAAGGGACCCACATCACACTTCCAAATTTGCACCGAAAGCACATAAGGGTTTTATGCTTGGCTATGGAAAGGATTCGCACACCTACAAGGTCTTCAACTCTTTCACTACAAAGTGGTTGAAACTGTAGATGTGCGATTCGATGAGACTAACGGCTCGCAAAGAGAGCACCTTCCAAATGTGCTAGATGAAGTACCTCCCAGTGAATCCATCAAGTTAATGGGTATTGGAGAAATCATACCCACCGAGGAACATGGAGAAGAAGAGGTTGTGATTGCAGCTCCTATTTAGCATGAAGACAATGCTAAACCTGAAGACAATGTTGAACCTAAAGACAATGCTCAACAACAGCAAAAATCTTCGCCATGTTCATCCTCGTGTGGCCAATGAAGTGCATATTGAGAAGATACTTGACAACATCAATGCACCCGGACAACTCACTCGATCAAGGGCTATGCAACTAGCCAACTTTTGTGGGCATTTTGCATTTATCTCCATCTTCGTACCCAAAAAGGTTGATGAAGCTTTCATGGAACCAGAATGGATTCAAGCTATGCAAGAAAAGCTTCAACAATTTGAGCTCAATAATGTGTGTGAACTAGTAAAACGTCCCGATCCTCGCAAGCACAATATTATTGGCACCAAATGGATCTATCGCAACAATCATCTTTTTGAAATATTTCCCTTTTGATTTGCAGCCTTTTTTAATATTCACTCCAATCAACCTTGCAAAATTAACAGAGGCTAAAAATATTGTCTGGGACTTAATAAAAGTACTTTTAGCCCAAACTGAATATTTGAATTGTCACCCCATTTTAGGATATTGATTTATTTTGTGGATACTTTTAGGGTTCAATTTAATTCCCATTTATCTTTTATGATTCGAATGATATTTGGGGTTTATGGAAATTATTTTTCGAACCCAAAATATTGAAAATAAGATCACAAAAAATTTGTGATCTCAATTTTGGTATTATAGATAATGCCTAAATGACAATTTAGGGTTCTAAATAATTTCAAAATTTTATTTGAGCCACAGTTTCACTCAAATCAAACAACTCCTAGTCAAAATTAGCTAAGGTCAATTAACGACAAGCAAATTTGAAAATTATGAATTGACCCAAATTATTATTTTAACATTATAAATTTGGGATGTGACACCATGCAGCTTATCCACGTCAAATAAGACCCGCGTGTGAAAACGCTTATCCACTAATTCTTCATGTGCATGAAGCCTGGCATATCCTCATTTTCATTTTTGTTTTTAGTCAATAACTAAATCTTATATTTTGAGTTAACTCCAATTGTCTCTTATCTCCTCGCTTACCCCATGATTGGGATCAACTTCTCAAATATCTTTTCCCCTCAATAACCTTGTCCTAGGCAGGTGCGCCTCTCCTCCCAGTGCCTCATCTCCCCTACAACATTGTTCTTAATATCTCCTCTATTTATTCCCCTCTTCCTCTTCAGCTTCTCAATGAAGCTGCCCCTTGCCCTCCAAGCAGCGCCTCCCATCTTCTCTATAGATTACTAACTGCAATACTTGCTGCATATAGATTCCACTCTCCCTCTTCATATTCTTCCTCAAATCCTATCCCGAGTAACCGAATGAATGGAGTTGGTCTGTTCCTATCGCCTCCACAACTTTTTGACCATGAAAACCCATCGTTTGTTGGTGTCGCGCGTGTCCGCGAGGCATGTCTGCAACCCTCGCTATCGTTTGCAAACCATTTCAATCCCCTCTCCATATTAGGTTCTTCCTGATTTCTCCATTCCCAATCCTCCTCTTCTCTTTTGTTCTACACAGTTAGATTATTATCCTATCTCATTATCCACTTCATCTATTAATCCTCTCTCTCTATCTCTCATAAAATCATGACCGTATACATCTAACTAATTCATTTTTTGGTTTTGCTTTGCAGAAATTGGGGGTCATAATTCAATCGGTTAGTTTAATTTATTACTTCATGGAGTGGCAACCTTTGTATTTCTTGAGTTGGCTGACAGTCAATTTTCCCTTTACTAACTGTACATGTCGTCATTTAATGTCTATTCATAGTTGTTAGACATAATCTTGATCTAGAAATTAGCTGCATGCATTTAGTTCACGTGGTGCGGATCGTGGACTCGGCGGGCGTTGCCTCGTGCCGCTGGGTCGTGGGCTGCATACGTGTTGTAGTTAGTGCAGAGTAAAAAAGGATCAAGCCGTTGTGTGGCTTGACCAGGGAGTTTGCATGCTAGCTAGGTAGTTAGGCTGGTCGTAATGGGAGTATCATAAGGCTGGTCATAGTGGGAGTAACTTAGTTAGTAACATAGCGCAGTCCAAGACAAGTTTGCTTATGTGGCATGTATTTAATGAGGAGAGATGTGTTTAGAGTAACATAATATGTTACTGTAACATAGCGTTTTCCAAGAGAGGATGAGTCTACAAACTAATAAATGAAGCCAACTATGACACTACTATTATGTTACTTTGCACCATGAAGGTGGTAACTTAGACTAGTATCATTCATATGACACTAGTCTAAGTTACTCTCCACTATGACCAGCCTAAGGCTAGTCATAGTGGGAGTAACTTAGCAAGTAACATAGCGCACTCCGAGAAATTTTTGCTTATGTGGCATGTAGTTAATGAGAAGTGATAACATAATATGTTACTGTAACATAGCGTTTTTCAAGACAAGATGAGTCTACAAGCTAATTAATGAAGTCCTCTATGACCCTACTACTATGTTACTTTGCACTATGAAGGTAGTAACTTAGACTAGTGTCATATGCATGACACTAGTATAAGTTACTCCCCACTATGACCAGCCTAACTAGTATCATGCATGTCAACTAGGCAATTTAGATGATGTGGCATAGAATTAAATGAAGAAAGAGAACGTTGAGTATCATATTATGATACCATATCATAATAAATGCTACACTACTATATGTCATGCATGGCAATAAATAAAGTCATCTATGATACTACTATATGATATTATGCATTAGAGAGGTAGTATTATACACTAGTATTAAATGCATGATACTAACTTATGATACTACTCATTACAAGCAGCCTTAGTGCATGGGGTTAGTGGCCGATCTGGGCGGCTGGGCTATGTGTGAGTCTACGTATTAAAATGGCCGCGGTGCTGTTGTGTAGAGTAGCCAGAGAGAGATGTAGCCTCTCGGAGTGTATGTGTGCTCACGGATGGTGGTGTGTGTGGCTCGAGTTCGTGCTCGGGGAAAAGATCGCCGTTGTTGCGGCGGGGCGTACGCGCGCCGGAAACTCCACCGTGTCCTCTGTGTTCACCGTTTTTTCTTCTTCTGTCGTGCGAGCGCAGTAAGAGAGAGAGAGCCAAGCGAGAGCTCAGGTGAGGAGGAAAGCTAGGGCTTGACAACAACAATTGGTATCATGAGCTGGTTCATCTTGGGTGTCGTCCCCTTGCCGGAGGCGTGCCGGCGGTGGCGGCATTCTCCGGCGGCGTTCACCGGTGGCTGCGCGGTGAAGCTCTGGGGCGTGTGTCGGCTTGTGGAGGTGCGCGGCGCTGCAGCTGCCATGGAGGACGCAGAGGCGGCGCGCGGTGAGTCGACGGTGTCTGGTGCAGTCAGGCTCGTCGGGCGCGTCTGGTGCACGGGACGTGCGGGACGCACAGGTGTGGTCGGGCTCGTTAGGCGCGTCGGATGTGCGCGGAATGTGCGGGGCGCAGAGGGACGCCAAGCGTGTGTCGCCAGCGGAGAAGGAGCTCGGCGTGTGTCGCCGGAGTCGTGATGGAGCACGATGCGACCGACGTCGGTGCACCGGGTCGGATCCACGAGCTGGGTCACGGCGGTGACGACGACAACGACGCGAGCTGCATTAACTCTGGCGACGGCAGGCACACGACACGTCACAGCGGGCGCGAAGGCGCATGATGATGTCGAGCGAAGGTGTTCAAGGCGACAATTGACGGCAAGGCGTGTCAAGATTAGAAGGTGATTGTTAGACATAATCTTGATCTAGAAATTAGCTGCATGCATTTAGTTCACGTGGTGCAGATCGTGGACTCGGCGGGCGTTGCCTCGTGCCCCTGGGTCGTGGGCTGCATACGTGCTATAGTTAGTGCAGAGTAAAAAAAGGATCAAGCCGTTGTGTGGCTTGCCCGGGGAGTTTGCATGCTAGCTAGGTAGTTAGTGCATGGGGTTAGTGGCCGATCTAGGCAGCTGGGCTATGTGTGAGTCTGCGTATTAAAATGGCCGCGGTGCTGTTGTGTAGAGTAGCTAGAGAGAGATGTAGCCTCTCGGAGTGTATGTGTGCTCACGGAGGATGGTGTGTGTGGCTCGAGTTCGTGCTCGGGGAAAGGATCGCCGTTGTTGCGGCGGGGCGTACGTGCGCCGGAAACTCCATCGTGTCCTCTGTGTTCACCGTTTTTTCTTCTTCTTTTGTCGTGCGAGCGCAGTAAGAGAGAGAGGCAAGCGAGAGCTCAGGTGAGGAGGAAAGCTAGGGCTTGACAACAACAATAGTATCACTTCCTTTCAGGTCCTAAACTCACTTTATGTATAGAAACTGCGTGACTTTTTGTTGCATGTGTTTTACATCTTCCGTTTTATGGTTATTCTCTTTTAGTCAGGTTATGCAATGATCCAAAGAGTGTTCTGTTTTTACCATTCATATGGAATATACTAGTTCATATCCAGTCGTGCAATTGGTAAAGTTTCACACAACTTACATCATGGTTGCATACCTATGATTCACGCTGATGCATATAAGAAAATGTACCATGTAGGCTAAATTGATAATATTGTAATCTCTAACTTAAAATTGGTGCCCTCATACAACGAACCTCATCCCTTAGGGAAGTATATGCCATTGTCTGCCACACTTCAAAACAATAGATGTGTCAGGTACTCCCTCCGTCCCAAAATAAGTGTCGCAACTTTGTACGAGCTCTAGTATAAATTTATATTAAGCTCAAGACACTTATTTTGGGACGGAGAGAGTATGATTTATCATTAACCTTAAGATTTTGTTAACATAGGTCGCAAAGTATTAATCTCATGTTTTATTTTTAATAATTTCCTGTCAAATAGATTTGTGTTTGCCGCATTTCAGAAGTAATTTTGAGCTTTTGTATACTATGTTCTTCGTCCAGTTTTTGTATAGTCAAAGTGGAATGTCTTCTTTGGATAAGTTGGTGGTTATTTTTTTAATGATATAATTAAATTTGATTATATTTTGCTTTCATTTCTTTTGTTACACATTACTCCCTCCGTCCTAAAATAAGTTACTCAGGTTTGTACTAACTTTAGCTTCATTTGTTTTACTTGCAAGGTGTCTAGAAATCGGCCCGGTGGTTGTTCTGCTCTCTATTACAATTCATCTTGAACTCTGCTATGATATTTCACATTGTGATGTGCTTATGGTTGAATGGTTAGCTAAAATTCATTCGTTTTGTTTGATGATATTGCACTAAAACAAACAAGATTTTACTTTGTACTTCTATTTTTCTCTCCTAGCATATCAATATGGATTGACTGAACAAATTATGATATGGAAATATCCTAAGTGCAAAACAACATGTGACATAGGGTGCAAAGATGTGATGTGTACTAAAGTGCATACATGGCATAATAGTAAAACTATCATAGACAGACCATTTTTGTGTGGAAAATGTGTGACAATGGTCCAAGTGGTAGGGTTTGGCTACGGTGACATGGTGCAAAAAGAATCACATCAATCAGAGCTACGGTTTAGGAGAATGGCCAATTGAAGCTTGAATTCAAATTTGAATTTGGCCAAAAGATTTCAAAGTTGGTTTTCTGGATAAAGCTATTCGAGACGAACATTTTGCCGCTGGTTTCGTCGAATTTGGAGTTACGGTTAAAAAGATACAACCATTCGAAGTTTAGGGGCTAAACTAAAAACTCAGGGACTTGACCCTGAAAGTTTTATTCGTGACCAGGTCCCTGGCCACGTGGCGGCTTCCTACTGGCCGAGCAGCATTCACTGTGGAAGCTATTCGGCGAACGGCCGCTACCTAAGCAAAACAGCTACCGCGGCAACAACAAAAACCGGAGACCGGTTTTTAACTAACCGCATGGTTTATTTAAAACCATGGTTAACCGATCGAATCCAAATAAATAAATAAACTAAACTAAACGAACGAGGCGGAGGCTCGGCTTACAGCGGCGACGACGACAGGAGACGGCGGCGCAAGCGTCGGGCGGCGGACAGGGCGGCGGCGAAGGGGTCGGGGAGGTCGGGCGCGCCGTGGGCGGCGTGCTGGCGGGGTCGGTGGGCGGCTGGGTAGCCAGTGAAGAGAGGAGGGAGGCGGTGGAGCTCCGGTGCTCCGGCGAGGACGCAGGTCGTCGGGGCGTCGTCTTCGGTGGTCCCTAGGGGCAAAAACGATGTCAACCGGATGCGGTAGATCGAGAGAATGATACTGACAGAGAGATTGGAGGCCGGGGTGGTCTACGAGCAACAAAAATAACGGCGAGGTCCTCCGGCTCCGGTGAGATCCCACTGACGAAGGCGGCGGCTGTGATGAGCGAGGGGGCGAGCGAAGTGGCAGAATCGAACGAGGGGCATCGGGGGCATTTATAGGCGCGAGGAGAGGCTGCGGGGATGAGGCTTATCCCGAGAGAAATGGTGTCGGTTGTGGGGGCGGCTCATGCTCTATCCCGAGCGGGATGAACGGGAGGTTGGGGACGATGGCCTGGGCAGCAGGGTGGTCGGGGTCGTGCTGCGGGGGGTGTCCTGATCCCGTGCGGGGCGAGTGGGAGGTTGGGGATGAGGCGAGGCTGGGCCCCATCGGTCAGTGGGTGCGGGTGAGCGAGCGGGAGAGAAGTGAGGGCGGGCCAGCGACGGGCGCTCGGGCGGCCTGGGGCGGCCTGGCCGGTCCGAGCACTCGGCCAGCTAGCCAGTTGGCCAGTGGGCCGCGCGGCTGGGTGGCTGCTAGGCCGGCTGGCCAGTGCATGTGTGCGAGTGTGTTTTTTTTACAGAAAATCTTTTGGAGCCCAAAAGAAAACCAAACAAAATCCTAAAAAAAAGCACGATAATTTCTAAAATTATCTCAGAATATCTATAGCATAGTGAACATTATTCAAGCATATAAGATTTTGAAAATAATTTTATAATGCAATAAATGCACTTTTGGTCAAAATAATAAATACCAAATAAACTCTAATAACTCCAAATAATATTCTACAAAATTTTCCCAACTCTTTTATATTTGGGAAAGTCATTTTATCCCTCTCTATATCTTATAGAAAAGATCTTGAACTCCAAATGGAAAACTTTTTCAAAAGTGATTCAAATAAATTTCAAAAGTGGTCCTCATCACTCCCCACTCTATTTCATATATTTTGAAGAAGTCATATTGTCTTCTCTCATGAAATTCCTTGAGTGGCATAAAGTTTCTAAATTAAAACATTCTCAAATGGAATTCAAATCTTCTCAACCTCCTTTTCATTTCTTTAAAGGAAAGAAGGCATATTGTCTTCACTCTAGGGTTTTGTGATGAAATGAATTTGAATACATGGAGATCAAAATGCAAGATGAAAAGTTTTGGGAAAGTCCTTTTATTCCCTCTTATTCAACTTTCAAAAAGTTTCAATTTCCACTCAGTTTCACACAATCAATCACACAACAATCAAACAAACAATCATAATAATTTATTTAATATAACATTCCAAAATTTAGAATTTTGGGATGTTACAATTACTTTGGTACCTCCCTGCTAGACTAATGGCAAGGCACACATCAGGTTTGGTACACAGCATTGCATACATGATAGAGCCTATGGCTGAAGCATAGGGAACACTTTTCATTTTCTCTTTATCTTCTGCAGAGGTCGGGCATTGAGTCTTACTCAACTTCACACCTTGTAATACAGGCAAGAACCCTTTCTTAGCTTGATCCATTTTGAACTTCTTCAAAACTTTATCAAGGTATGTGCTTTGTGAAAGTCCAATTAAGCGTCTTGATATATCTCTATAGATCTTGATGCCCAATATATAAGCAGCTTCACCAAGGTCTTTCATTGAAAAACTCTTATTCAAGTATCCTTTTATGCTATCCAGAAATTATATATCATTTCCAATCAACAATATGTCATCCACATATAATATTAGAAATGCTATAGAGCTCCCACTCACTTTCTTGTAAATACAGGCTTCTCCAAAAGTCTGTATAAAACCATATGCTTTGATCACACTATCAAAACGTTTATTCCAACTCCGAGAGGCTTGCACCAGTCCATAAATGGATCGCTGGAGCTTGCACACTATGTTAGCTCCCTTTGGATCGATAAAACCTTCAGGTTGCATCATATACAACTCTTCTTCCATAAATCCATTCAGGAATGCAGTCTTTACATCTATTTGTCAAATTTTATAATCATAAAATGCAGCAATTGCTAACATGATTCAGACGGACTTAAGCATCGCTACGGGTGTAACACCCCGGATGTAATTTACCTAATATGTACTCCAACTCTTGCCGTTTCCGGCGCTAAGTTATTTTATTTCCTCGGGTTCGGGTTTTTGTCTCCGTGTGTTGTTGTCGTTGTCATGCATCTCATATCATGTCATCATGTGCATTGCATTTGCATACGTGTCCGTCTCATGCATCTGAGCATTTTCCCCGTTGTCCGTTTTGCATTCCAGCGCTCCTATCTCCTCCGGTGGTCCTTTCTACCTCTTTTCGTGTGTGGGGGTTAAACATTTCTAGACTGGACCAAGACTTGCCAAGCGGCCTTGGTTTGCTACCGGTAGACCGCCTGTCAAGTTTCGTACCATTTCGACTTCGTTTGATACTCCAACGGTTAACCGAGGGACCGAGAAGGCCTCATGTGTGTTGCAGACCAAAACCCTTCCATTTTGGCCCAAACCCCACCAAAACCCTCTCCATCATCTAGAGTGTTCGATCACGATCGCGTGGACGAAAACCGCACCTCATTTGGACTCTCCTAGCTCCCTCTATGCCTATATATAGACCTCTCCCCGAAAATCCCGGGTCTCCTCTCCCCCCTAACCCTATTTTTTCCCTCGCGCCGCGCCGGACATGTTCGAAGCCGGCCGGACGAACCGCGCCGCCGCCCCGCGCCAGTAGGAGGGCGCCACGTGGCCCCGGCCACCGTGCCCCGCCCCGGCCCGCTCGGCCCGCATCGGGCCCTCCCCGCCGCCGATCCGGGCCGCGCCTCCCCGCGCCTTCCACCTCCCGCTCGCCGCCCGAGCCGCCCCGATCCGGCCGCCGCACCATCGCCGCCGGCGAACTCCGGTAACCCCGACGCCACGCCGCCTCGCGCATCCGGCCGGAGACGCCGCGCCGGTCACCTCGTCGGCCTCCCCGTCCTTCCTCGCTGTCGTCCCGTCGCCGGCGAGCTCCACCCCGCAAGCTCCGGCCGCCTCTTCTTCTCCGGTGAATAGGTTCTCCGGCTAGCCATAAGAATGGCGGCGAACCTCGACTTCCGCGCCTCAGATCTGAGATCTGGATTTTTAGGGTTGACTTCGATCCAATTTTGCATTTTTTGCATACTTTGTCATGCTATAACTCCGCATCTGTAGCTCCATTTTGCGCGTGTAGCATATCCAAATGTTGGCCTCAGAGAGTACATCATTTCATCTCATTGAATCATTTTCATTTGAGCTCATCTTGATGCCCGAAATGCAGTTGGAAGAGAGCTATTTGAGATAATTGTCAGATCTGCTGCACCAAATAGCTATTTCTCATTTTTGCCATGATTAATGTGTGCGTGATATGCTCCTGAGTTCTACATGTGTTTTATTATATTCCATGTCATCCTTACAGAGGTGCTTACCATGTATTTTGGTGACATGTGTGGTGACTAGCACAAGCTTGCAAAGTAGTGCATTCGTTAATGCTGATTTCAGGGACTTAGAATTTCACCAAGTCCTTGATCTGTTTTTATCATTATGCCATATGTTCATGTTGTTTCCTAGTGATCCGTGCCCCCTTTTGAGGATGATCAGTAAGGATGATTTGTTAATATTGTGGTGCTCTATCCATCCATGTCTTTGTTTGCAATTATGGAGCACCCTATCTTGAGTCAATCGAGCTCTGCTTTTGCTATTTCGTGAATCCTGGCAGATTGTTGACTCGTTAGCGATTTTGCAGAGGATGTTGTTGTTGATCCGTGCATGCTAGGTTGTTGTTCTTTCCATGTCTAGCTTCTATAATATCTATTCTTGATGGGTGTATGCTTAGATTGTCATGCCTTGCTCTGTAGTGAGTGCATCGAGCTCGTAAACATGCCTACTCGTTAACAGATTCGCATATTCCAGTTTTTCTCCAAGTCTGTAACCGGATCATGTTTTTGCCATGTTCACATGCTTGCAATTGTATTTTCTGATCCCTTTTGGCTCAAGGTCACTAAGGGACTTTTGTTAAGTGCTTTGAGTAGCTTCATGTCATACCGTACTTTACCATGTTAAGCTCCTGTAGCATATAGTTTTCATGCTCCAAAGTGTGCTACCTGATCTGAAATTCCATACTTGTGTTAATTTCACCAAGTCTGAAACCTGCTTATCGTTTGCATTTTTGACGTGCTTGTTTGAACCTGTTAATGGATGAATTGGCCGTAGCTCAGTGTCCATCTTTTGTCAAGAATCATGAATGGATCCCTGCCATGTATTTTGTTGCCATGTTTGAGTGATGTAGCATAATTATCTTGATGCATTTAGATGGCTACTTGCTGTTCATCGCAGACCGGTACCATATTTGTTTTGCTTGCCATTTCCAAACCGTGCATCCGATTCTGGTGTTCTTTATATCGATTTCAACTGAAATCACCTCACCTTTCCAGTGGCACTCTTGAATTTCCAAGTTGAGGCCAGGTTCAATCATTCCTTGTCAAATCTTGCATATGCATCACATATCGCATCCCGCATAGCATACCATGTTTGCATCATGTTGTTCGAGCATTTGCACGTGGTTGATTGTGTTCCTTTTGCTTGTTTGTATTGTTTGGGTAGATCCGGGAGACGAGTTCGCTAACGAGGAGCCCGTTGAGTTTGCTTACGAGGATCAAGTCAACTCTGACAACTTTGCAGGCAAGATGATCATACCCTCGAAATCACTTCTATCTTTGCTTGCTAGATGCTCGCTCTTTTGCTATGCATATGCTATGATGCCTACCACTTGCTTATCATGCCTCCCAAATTGCCATGTCAAACCTCTAACCCACCATGTCCTAGCAAACCGTTGATTGGCTATGTTACCACTTTGCTCAGCCCCTCTTATAGCGTTGCTAGTTGCAGGTGAAGATTGGAGATCGTTCCTTGTTGGAACATTGATTATTTTTGGGATATCATTATATTAACTTGTTATCTTAATGCATCTATATACTTGGTAGAGGGTGGAAGGCTCGGCCTTTTTGCCTAGTGTTTTGTTCCACTCTTGCTGCCCTAGTTTCCGTCATATCGGTGTTATGTTCCCGGATTTTGCGTTCCTTGCGCGGTTGGGTGATAATGGGAACCCCTTGATAGTTCGCCTTGAATAAAACTCTTCCAGCAATGCCCAACATTGGTTTTACCATTTGCCACCTAGCCTTTTTCCCTTGGGTTTCACGGACTCAAGGGTCATCTTTATTTTAACCCCCTCAGGCTAGTGCTTCTCTAAGTGTTGGTCCAACTGAGCGATGTCCGGGGCTACCAGGGGCAACTCTGGGCTGGCCTACCCGATGTCTGGCTCATCTGAGTGTGCCCTGAGAACGAGATATGTGCAGCTCCTATCGGGATTTGTCGGCACATTCGGGCGGTGTTGTTGGACTTGTTTTATCTTTGTCGAAGTTGTCTTGTATAACCGGGATACCGAGTCTGGTCGGAATGTCTCGGGAGAAGGTTTATCCTTCGTTGACCGTGAGAGCTTGTGATGGGCTAAGTTGGGACTCCCCTGCAGGGATTTGAACTTTCGAAAGCCGTGCCCGCGGTTATGGGCAGATGGGAATTTGTTAATGTCCGGTTGTAGATAACATGAAACTTAACTTAATTAAAATGAATCAACCGCGTGTGTAACCGTGATGGTCTCGTCTCGGCGGAGTCCGGGAAGTGAACACGGTGTTGGAGTAATGTTTATCGTAGGTTGTTTTATAGTTCTTCGTTCGTGCTTTGCCTTCTCTTCTCGCTCTCCTTTGCGAACAGGTTAGCCACCATATCTGCTAGTCGCTTGCTGCAGCTCCACATATTACCTTGCCTTTCCTATGAGCTTAAATAGTCTTGATCGCGAGGGTGCGAGATTGCTGAGTCCCCGTGGCTCACAGATTACTTCCAAACCATATGCAGGGCCCGATGACTCCGTTCCAGATGATGCACTTGAGCTCAAGTGGGAGTTCAACGAAGACTCACGCCATTACTATGTGTCTTTCCCTGATGATCAGTAGTGGTGCCCAGTTGGGGCGATCGGGACCATGTCGCTTGTTGGGGTTGATCTTTTATTTTGGTACCGTAGTCAGACCATGAGTGCAATGGATGATTGTAATGTTATTTATGTATTTGTGTGACGTGGCGAGTGTAAGCGAACTATGTACCTTTTTCCCCTATTGTCTATTTACATGGGTTGTTGTGAAGACTACCTTACTTGCGACATTGCTTTCAATGCGGTTATGCCTCTAAGTCGTGCTTCGACACGTAGGAGATATAGCCGCATCGAGGGCGTTACAATGGGTGAGAAGGTCTCATCATAGTCAAGTCCTTGAACTTGTCGAAAACCTTTCACAACAAGTCAAGCTTTGTAGACAGTAACATTACCGTAAGCGCCCGTCTTCTTCTTGAAGATCCAATTATTCTCAATGGCTTGCCGATCATCGGGCAAGTCAACCAAAGTCCACACTTTGTTCTCATACATGGATCTCATCTTAGATTTCATGGCCTCAAACCATTTTGCGGAATCTGGGATCATCATCGCTTCCTCATAGTTCGTAGGTTCGTCATGGTCAAGTAACATGACCTCCAGAACAGGATTACCATACCACTCTGGTGCGGATCTTGCTCTGGTTGACCTACGAGGTTCGGTAGTAACTTGATCTGAAGTTTCATGATCATTATCATTAGCTTCCTCACTAACTGGTGTAGGTGTCACAGGAACAAGTTTATGTGACGAACTACTTTCCAACAAGGGAGCAGGTAATGTTACCTCATCAAGTTCTACTTTCCTCCCACTCACTTCTTTCGAGAGAAACTCCTTCTCTAGAAAGGATCCATTCTTAGCAACGAATGTCTTGCCTTCAGATCTTTGATAGAAGGTGTACCCAATAGTTTCCTTTGGGTATCCTATGAAAACACATTTCTCCGATTTGCGTTCGAGCTTATCAGGTTGAAGCTTTTTCACATAAGCATCGCAACCCCAAACTTTAAGAAACGACAACTTTGGTTTCTTGCCAAACCATAGTTCATAAGGTGTCGTCTCAACGGATTTTGATGGTGCCCTATTTAACGTGAATGCAGCCGTCTCTAAAGCATAACCCCAAAACGATAGCGGTAAATCAGTAAGAGACATCATAGATCGCACCATATCTAGTAAAGTACGATTACGACGTTCGGACACACCATTACATTGTGGTGTTCCAGGTGGCGTGAGTTGCGAAACTATTCTACATTGTTTCAAATGTAGACCAAACTCGTAACTCAAACACTCTCCTCCACGATAAGATCGTAGAAACTTTATTTTCTTGTTACGATGATTTTCCACTTCACTCTGAAATTCTTTGAACTTTTCAAATATTTTAGACTTATGTTTCATTAAGTAGATATACCCATATCTGCTTAAGTCATCTGTGAAGGTGAGAAAATAACGATACCCGCCGCGAGCCTCAATATTCATTGCGCCACATACATCAGTATGTATGATCTCCAACAAGTCTGTTGCTCGCTCCGTAAGGCGTTTTAGTCATCTTGCCCATAAGGCATGGTTCGCAAGTACCAAGTGATTCATAATCAAGTGATTCCAAAAGTCCATCAGTATGGAGTTTCTTCATGCGCTTTACACCAATATGACCTAAACGACAGTGCCACAAATAAGTTGCACTATCATTATCAACTCTGCATCTTTTGGCTTCAGTATTATGAATATGTGTATCACTACTATCGAGATTCATCGGAAATAGACCACTCTTGAAGGGTGCATGACCATAAAAGATATTACTCATATAAATAGAACAACCATTATTCTCGAATTTAAATGAATAACCATCTCGCATTAAACAAGATCTAGATATAATGTTCATGCTCAACGCTGGCACCAAATAACAATTATTTAGATCTAAAACTAATCCCGAAGGTAGATGTAGAGGTAGCGTGCCGACGGCGATCACATCGACTTTGGAAACATTTCCCACATGCATCATCACCTCGTCCTTAGCCAGTCTTCGCTTAATCTATAGTCCCTGTTTCGAGTTGCAAATATTAGCAACAGAACCAGTATCAAATACCCAGGTGCTATTGCGAGCTCTAGTAAGGTACACATCAATAACATGTATATCACATATACCTTTGTTCACCTTGCCATCCTTCTTATCCGCAAAATACTTGGGGTAGTTCCGCTTCGACCAGTCTGTTTGCAGTAGAAGCACTCAGTCTCAGGCTTAGGTCCAGATTTGGGTTTCTTCTCTTAAGCAGCAACTTGCTTGTTATTCTTCTTGAAGTTCCCCTTCTTCTTCCCTTTACCCTTTTTCTTGAAACTGGTGGTTTTGTTAACCATCAACACTTGAAGCTCCTTTTTGATTTCTACCTCCGGAGCTTTTAGCATCGCGAAGAGCCCGGGAATTTTCTTATTCATCCCTTGCATATTATAGTTCATCACGAAGCTTTTGTAGCTTGGTGGCAGTGATTGAATAATTCTATCAATGACACTATCAATAGGAAGATTAACTCCCAGTTGAGTCAAGTGATTATGATGCCCAAACATTTTGAGTATATGCTCACTGACAGAACTATTCTCCTCCATCTTGCAGCTATAGAACTTATTGGAGACTTCATATCTCTCAATCCGGGCATTTGCTTGAAATATTAACTTCAACTCCTGGAACATCTCATATGCTCCATGACGTTCAAAACGTCGTTGAAGTCCCGGTTCTAAGCCGTAAAGCATGGCACACTGAACTATCGAGTAGTCATCAGCTTTACTCCGCTAGACGTTCTTAACGTCATTAGCAGCATCTACAGCATGACTGGCACCCAGCGGTACTTCCAGGACGTAATTCTTCTGTGCAGCAATGAGGATAATCCTCAAGTTACGGACCCGGTCCGTGTAATTACTACCATCATCTTTCAACTTTCCTTTCTCAAGGAACGCATTAAAATTCAACGGAACAACAGCACGGGCCATCTATCTACAACAACATAGATAAGCAAAATACTATCAGGTACTAAGTTCATGATAAATTTAAGTTCGATTAATCATATTACTTAAGAACTCCCACTTAGATAGACATCCCTCTAATCATCTAAGTGATCATGTGATCCATATCAACTAAACCATAACCGATCATCACGTGAAATGGGGTAGTTTTCAATGGTGAACATCATTATGTTGATCATATCTACTATATGATTCATGCTCGACCTTTCGGTCTCAGTGTTTCGAGGCCATATCTGCATATGCTAGGCTCGTCAAGTTTAACCCGAGTATTCTACGTGTGCAAAACTGGCTTGCACCCATTGTAGATGGAGGTAGAGCTTATCACACCCGATCATCACGTGGTGTCTCGGCACGATGAACTTTGGCAACGGTGCATACTCAGGGAGAACACTTTTATCTTGAAATTAAGTGAGAGATCATCTTATAATGCTACCGTCAAACAAAGCAGAATAAGATGCATAAAGGATAAACATCACATGTAATTAATATAAGTGATATGATATGGCCATCATCATCTTGTGCTTGTGATCTCAATCTCCGAAGCACTGTTATGATCACCATCGTCACTGGCGCGACACCTTGATCTCCATCGTAGCATCATTGTCGTCTCGCCAACTATTGCTTCTACGACTATCGCTACCGCTTAGTGATAAAGTAAAGCAATTACAGGGCGATTGCATTGCATACAATAAAGCGACAACCATATGGCTCCTGCCAGTTGCCGATAACTCCGTTACAAAACATGATCATCTCATACAATAAATATAGCATCATGTGTTGACCATATCACATCACAACATGCCCTGCAAAAACAAGTTAGACGTCCTCTACTTTGTTGTTGTAAGTTTTACGCGGTTTCTACGGGCTGAGCAAGAACCGTTCTTACCTACGCATCAAAACCACAATGATAGTTTGTCAAGTTAGTGTTGTTTTAACCTTCTCAAGGACGGCGCGTAGCCACACTCGGTTCAACTAAAGTTGGAGAAACTGACACACGCCAGCCACCTATGTGCAAAGCACGTCGGTAGAACCAGTCTCGCGTAAGCGTACGCGTAATGTCGGTCCAGGCCGCTTCATCCAACAATACCGCCGAACCAAAGTATGACATGCTGGTAAGCAGTATGACTTGTATAGCCCATAACTCAGTTGTGTTCTACTCGTGCATATAACATCTACGCATAAAACCTAGCTCTGATACCACTGTTGGGAACGTAGTAATTTCAAAAAAAAATCCTACACACACGCAGGATCATGGTGATGCATAGCAATGAGAGGGGAGAGTGTCGTCCACGTACCCTCGTAGACCGTTAAGCGGAAGCGTTATGACAACGCGGTTGATGTAGTCGTATGTCTTCACAATAGACCGATCCTCAGTACCGAACGTATGGCACCTCCGCGTTCAGCACACGTTCAGCTTGGTGACGTCCCGCGAACTCACGATCCAGTAGAGCTCGGGGAAGAGTTTTGTCAGAACGACGGCGTGGTGACGATGTTGATGAAGCTACCGCAGCAGGGCTTCGCCTAAACACCGCTACAGTATGACCGAGGTGGATTATGGTGGAGGGGGCACCGCACACGGCTGGGAAAGATCTTTGTGATCAACTTGTGTGTCTAGAGATGCCTGAAGGAAATATGTCCTAGAGGCAATAATAAAGTTATTATTTATTTCCTTATATCATGATAAAAGTTTATTATTCATGCTAGAATTGTATTAACCGGAAACATAATACATGTGTGAATACATAGACAAACAGAGTGTCACTAGTATGCCTCTACTTGACTAGCTCGTTAATCAAAGATGGTTATGTTTCCTAACCATGGACAAAGAGTTGTTATTTGATTAACGGGGTCACATCATTAGTTGAATGATCTGATTGACATGACCCATTCCATTAGCTTAGCACCCAATCATTTAGTATGTTGCTATTGCTTTCTTCATGACTTATACATGTTCCTATGACTATGAGATTATGCAACTCCCGTTTGCTAGAGGAACACTTTGTGTGCTACCAAACGTCACAACATAACTGGGTGATTATAAAGGAGCTCTACAGGTGTCTCCAAAGGTACATGTTGGGTTGGCGTATTTCGAGATTAGGATTTGTCACTCCGATTGTCGGAGAGGTATCTCTGGGCCCTCTCGGTAATGCACATCACTTAAGCCTTGCAAGCATTGCAACTAATGAGTTAGTTGCGGGATGATGTATTACAGAACAAGTAAAGAGACTTGTCGGTAATGAGATTGAACTAGGTATTGAGATACCGATGATCGAATCTCGGGCAAGTAACATACCGATGACAAAGGGAACGACGTATGTTGTTATGCGGTCTGATCGATAAAGATCTTCGTAGAATATGTAGGAGCCAATATGAGCATCCAGGTTCCGCTACTGGTTATTGACCGGAGACGTGTCTCGGTCATATCTACATTGTTCTCGAACCCGTAGGGTCCGCACGCTTAAGGTTTCGATGACAAGTTATATTATGAGTTTATGAGTTTTGATGTACCGAAGTTAGTTCGGAGTCCCGGACGTGATCACGGACATGACTAGGAGTCTTGAAATGGTCGAGACATAAAGATTGATATATTGGACGGCTATATTCGGACACCGGAAGTGTTCCGGGTGATTTCGGAGAAAACCGGAGAGCCGGAGGGTTACCGGAACCCCCCCGGGAGAAGTAATGGGCCATATGGGCCTTAGTGGAGAGAGAGAGGGGCAGCTAAAGGTGGGCCACGCACCTCCTCCCCCCTGGTCCTAATTGGACTAGGAGAGGGGGGCGGCGCCCCCCTTTCCCTCTCCCTCCCCACTTCCTTCCCCCTCCTAGTAGGAGTCCTAGTCCTACTAGGAGGAGGACTCCTCCTTGGCGCGCCTATAGGGCCGGCCGGCCTCCTCCCCTTGCTCCTTTATATACGGGGGCAGGGGGCACCCCTAGACACACAAGTTGATCCATGTGATCATATTCTTAGCCGTGTGCGGTGCCCCCTTCCACCATAGTCCTCGATAATATTGTAGCGGTGCTTAGGCGAAGCCCTGCGACGGTAGTACATCAAGATCGTCACCATGCTGTCGTGCTGACGGAACTCTTCCCCGACACTTTGCTGGATCGGAGTCCGGGGATCGTCATCGAGTTGAACGTGTGCTAGAACTCGGAGGTGCCCTAGTTTCGGTGCTTGATCGGTCGGGCCGTGGAGACGTACGACTACATCAACCAAGTTAACGCTTCCGTTGTCGATCTACAAGGGTACGTAGATCACACTCTCCCCCTCTCGTTGCTATGCATCACCATGATCTTGCGTGTGCGTAGGAATTTTTTTGAAATTACTACGTTCCCCAACAGTGGCATCCGAGCCTAGGTTTTATATGTTGATGTTATATGCACGAGTAGAACACAAGTGAGTTGTGGGCGATATAAGTCATACTGCTTACCAGCATGTCATACTTTGGTTCGGCGGTATTGTTGGACGAAGCGGCCTGGACCGACATTACGCGTACGCTTACGCGAGACCGGTTCTCCCGACGTGCTTTGCACATAGGTGGCTTGCGGGTGATAGTTTCTCCAACTTTAGTTGAACCGAGTATGGCTACGCCCGGTCCTTGCGAAGGTTAAAACAGCACCAACTTGACAAACTATCATTGTGGTTTTGATGCGTAGGTAAGATTGGTTCTTGCTTAAGCCCATAGCAGCCACGTAAAACTTGCAACAACAAAGTAGAGGACGTCTAACTTGTTTTTGCAGGGCATGTTGTGATGTGATATGGTCAAGACATGATGCTAAATTTTATTGTATGAGATGATCATGTTTTGTAACCGAGTTATCGGCAACTGGCAGGAGCCATATGGTTGTCGCTTTATTGTATGCAATGCAATCGCGATGTAATGCTTTACTTTATCACTAAGCGGTAGCGATAGTCGTGGAAGCATAAGATTGGCGAGACGACAACGATGGTACGATGGAGATCAAGGTGTCGCGTCGGTGACGATGGTGATCACGACGGTGCTTCGGAGATTGAGATCACAAGCACAAGATGATGATGGCCATATCATATCACTTATATTGATTGCATGTGATGTTTATCTTTTATGCATCTTATCTTGCTTTGATTGACGGTAGCATTATAAGATGATATCTCACTATATTATCAAGAAGTGTTCCCCCTGAGTATGCACCGTTGCGAAAGTTCTTCGTGCTGAGACACCACATGATGATCGGGTGTGATAGGCTCTATGTTCAAATACAACGGGTGCAAAACAGTTGCACACGCGGAATACTCAGGTTATACTTGACGAGCCAAGCATATACAGATATGGCCTCGGAACACGGAGACCGAAAGGTCGAGCGTGAATCATATAGTAGATATGATCAACATAGTGATGTTCACCAATGAAACTACTCCATCTCACGTGATGATCGGACATGGTTTAGTTGATTTGGATCACGTAATCACTTAGAGGATTAGAGGGATGTCTATCTAAGTGGGAGTTCTTTAAGTAATATGATTAATTGAACCTAAATTTATCATGAACTTAGTACCTGATAGTATCTTGCTTGTTTATGTATGATTGTAGATAAATGGCCCGTGATGTTGTTCCGTTGAATTTTAATGCGTTCCTTGAGAAAGCAAAGTTGAAAGATGATGGTAGCAATTACACGGACTGGGTCCGTAATTTGAGGATTATCCTCATTGCTGCACAGAAGAATTACGTCCTGGAAGCACCGCTGGGTGCCAGGCCTGCTGCTGGAGCAACACCAGATGTTGTGAACATCTGGAAGAGCAAAGCTGATGACTACTCGATAGTTCAGTGTGCCATGCTTTATGGCTTAGAACCGGGACTTCAACGACATTTTGAACGTCATGGAGCATATGAGATGTTCCAGGAGTTGAAGTTAATATTTCAAGCAAATGTCCGGATTGAGAGATATGAAGTCTCCAATAAGTTCTATAGCTGCAAGATGGAGGAGAATAGTTCTGTCAGTGAGCATATACTCAAAATGTCTGGGTATAATAATCACTTGATTCAAATGGGAGTTAATCTTCCAGATGATTGCGTCATTGACAGAATTCTCCAATCACTGCCACCAAGCTACAAGAGCTTCATGATGAACTATAATATGCAAGGGTTGAATAAGACTATTCCCGAGCTATTCGCAATGCTGAAAGCTGCGGAGGTAGAAATCAAAAAGGAGCATCAAGTGTTGATGGTCAACAAGATCACTAGTTTCAAGAAAAAGGGCAAAGGGAAGAAGAAGGGGAACTTCAAGAAGAACAACAAGCAAGTTGCTGCTCAAGAGAAGAAACCCAAGTCTGGACCTAAGCCTGAAACTGAGTGCTTCTACTGCAAGCAGACTGGTCACTCGAAGCGGAACTGCCCCAAGTATTTGGCGGATAAGAAGGATGGCAAGGTGAACAAAGGTATATGTGATATACATGTTATTGATGTGTACCTTACTAATGCTCGCAGTAGCACCTGGGTATTTGATACTGGTTCTGTTGCTAATATTTGCAACTCGAAAAGGGACTACGAATTAAGCGAAGATTGGCTAAGGACGAGGTGATGATGCGCGTGGGAAACGGTTCCAAAGTCAATGTGATCGCGGTCGGCGCGCTACCTCTACATCTACCTTCGGGATTAATATTAGACCTAAATAATTGTTATTTGGTGCCACGTTAAGCATGAACATTATATATGGATCTTGTTTGATGCGAGATGGTTATTCATTTAAATCAGAGAATAATGGTTGTTCTATTTATATGAGTAATATCTTTTATGGCCATGCACCCTTGAAGAGTGGTCTATTCTTATTGAATCTCGATAGTAGTAACACACATATTCATAATGTTGAAGCCAAAAGATGCAGAGTTGATTATGATAGTGCAACTTATTTGTGGCACTGCCGTTTAGGTCATATCGGTGTAAAGCGCATGAAGAAACTCCATACTGATGGACTTTTGGAACCACTTGATTATGAATCACTTGGTACTTGTGAACCATGCCTCATGGGCAAGATGACTAAAACGTCGTTCTTCGGTACTATGGAGAGAGCAACAGATTTGTTGGAAATCATACATACAGATGTATGTGGTCCGATGAGTATTGAGGCTCGTGGCGAATATCGTTATTTTCTCACCTTCACAGATGACTTAAGCAGATATGGGTATATCTACTTAATGAAACATAAGTATGAAACGTTTGAAAAGTTCAAAGAATTTCAGAGTGAAGTTGAAAATCATCGTAACAAGAAAATAAAGTTTCTACGATCTGATGTGGAGGAGAATATTTGAGTTACGAGTTTGGTGTACATTTGAAACAATGCGGAATAGTTTCGCAACTCACGCCACCCGGAACACCACAGCGTAATGGTGTGTCCGAACGTCGTAATCGTACTTTACTAGATATGGTGTGATCTATGATGTCTCTTACTGATTTACCGCTATCGTTTTGGGGTTATGCTTTGGAGACGGCCACATTCACGTTAAATAGGGCACCATCAAAATCCGTTGAGACGACGCCTTATGAACTATGGTTTGGCAAGAAACCAAAGTTGTTGTTTCTGAAAGTTTGGGGATGCGATGCTTATGTGAAAAAGCTTCAACCTGATAAGCTCGAACCCAAATCGGAGAAATGTGTCTTCATAGGATATCCAAAGGAGACTATTGGATACACCTTCTATCACAGATCCGAAGGCAATACTTTTGTTGCTAAGTTCAGAAACTTTCTAGAGAAGGAGTTTCTCTCGAAAGAAGTGAGTGGGAGGAAAGTAGAACTTGACGAGGTAATTGTACCTGCTCCCTTATTGGAAAGTAGTGCATCACAGAAAACTGTTTCTGTGACACCTACACCAATTAGTGAGGAAGCTAATGATAATGATCATGAAACTTCAGAACAAGATACTACTGAACCTCGTAGATTAACCAAAGTGAGATCCGCACCAGAGTGGTACGGTAATCCAGTTCTGGAAGTCATGCTACTAGATCATGATGAACCTACGAACTATGAAGAAGCGATGGTGAGCCCAGATTCCGCAAAATGGCTTGAAGCCATGAAATCTGAGATGGGATCCATGTATGAGAACAAAGTGTGGACTTTGGTTGACTTGCCCAATGATCGGCAAGCAATTGAGAATAAATGGATCTTCAAGAAGAAGACTGACATCAACGGTAATATTACTGTCTACAAAGCTCGACTTGTCGCAAAAGGGTTTCGGCAAGTTCAAGGGGTTGACTACGATGAGACCTTCTCACCAGTAGCGATGCTTAAGTCTGTCCGAATCATGTTAGCAATTGCCGCATTTTATGATTATGAAATTTGGCAGATGGATGTCAAAACTGCATTCCTGAATGGATTTCTGGAAGAAGAGTTGTATATGATGCAACCAGAAGGTTTTGTCGATCCAAAGGGAGCTAACAAAGTGTGCAAGCTCCAGCGATCCATTTATGGACTGGTGCAAGCCTCTTGGAGTTGGAATAAACGCTTTGATAGTGTGATCAAAGCATTTGGTTTTATACAGACTTCTGGAGAAGCCTGTATTTACAAGAAAGTGAGTGGGAGCTCTGTAGCATTTCTGATATTATATGTGGATGACATATTACTGATCGGAAATGATATAGAATTTCTGGATAGCATAAAGGGATACTTGAATAAGAGTTTTTCAATGAAAGACCTCGGTGAAGCTGCTTACATATTAGGCATAAAGATTTATAGAGATAGATCAAGACGTTTAATTGGACTTTCACAAAGCACATACCTTGACAAGATTTTGAAGAAGTTCAAAATGGATCAAGCAAAGAAAGGGTTCTTGCCTGTGTTACAAGGTGTGAAGTTGAGTCAGACTCAATGCCCGACCACTGCAGAAGATAGAGAGAAAATGAAAGATGTTCCCTATGCTTCAGCCATAGGCTCTATCCTGTATGCAATGCTGTGTACCAGACCTGATGTGTGCCTTGCTATAAGTCTAGCAGGGAGGTACCAAAGTAATCCAGGAGTGGATCACTGGACAGCGGTCAAGAACATCCTGAAGTACCTGAAAAGGACTAAGGATATGTTTCTCGTATATTGAGGTGACAAAGAGCTCATCGTAAACGGTTACGTTGATGCAAGCTTTGACACTGATCCGGACGATTCTAAATCGCAAACCAGATACGTGTTTACATTAAACGGTGGAGCTGTCAGTTGGTGCAGTTCTAAACAAAGCGTCATGGCGGGATCTACGTGTGAAGCGGAATACATAGCTGCTTCGGAAGCAGCAAATGAAGGAGTCTGGATGAAGGACTTCATATCCGATCTAGGTGTCATACCTAGTGCATCAGGTCCAATGAAAATCTTTTGTGACAATACTGGTGCAATTTCCTTGGCGAAGGAATCCAGATTTCACAAGAGAACCAAGCACATCAAGAGACGCTTCAATTCCATTCGGGATCTAGTCCAGGTGGGAGACATAGAGATTTGCAAGATACATACGAATCTGAATGTTGCAGACCTGTTGACTAAGCCTCTTCCACGAGCAAAACATGATCAGCACCAAGCTCCATGGGTGTTAGAATCATTACTGTGTAATCTAGATTATTGACTCTAGTGCAAGTGGGAGACTGAAGGAAATATGCCCTAGAGGCAATAATAAAGTTATTATTTATTTCCTTATATCATGATAAAAGTTTATTATTCATGCTAGAATTGTATTAACCGGAAACATAATACATGTGTGAATACATAGACAAACAGAGTGTCACTAGTATGCCTCTACTTGACTAGCTCGTTAATCAAAGATGGTTATGTTTCCTAACCATGGACAAAGAGTTGTTATTTGATTAACGGGATCACATCATTAGTTGAATGATCTGATTGACATGACCCATTCCATTAGCTTAGCACCCGATCGTTTAGTATGTTGCTATTGCTTTCTTCATGACTTATACATGTTCCTATGACTATGAGATTATGCAACTCCCGTTTGCCAGAGGAACACTTTGTGTGCTACCAAACGTCACAATGTAACTGGGTGATTATAAAGGAGCTCTACAGGTGTCTCCAAAGGTACATGTTGGGTTGGCGTATTTCGAGATTAGGATTTGTCACTCCGATTGTCGGAGAGGTATCTCTGGGCCCTCTCGGTAATGCACATCACTTAAGCCTTGCAAGCATTGCAACTAATGAGTTAGTTGCGGGATGATGTATTACAGAACGAGTAAAGAGACTTGCCGGTAACGAGATTGAACTAGGTATTGAGATACCGACGATCGAATCTCGGGCAAGTAACATACCGATGACAAAGGGAATGACGTATGTTGTTATGCGGTCTGACCGATAAAGATCTTCATAGAATATGTAGGAGCCAATATGAGCATCCAGGTTCCGCTATTGGTTATTGACCGGAGACGTGTCTCGGTCATGTCTACATTGTTCTCGAACCCGTAGGGTCCGCACGCTTAAGGTTTCGATGACAAGTTATATTATGAGTTTATGAGTTTTGATGTATCGAAGTTAGTTCAGAGTCCCGGATGTGATCACGGACATGATGAGGAGTCTCGAAATGGTCGAGACATAAAGATTGATATATTGGACGGCTATATTCGGACACCGGAAGTGTTCCGGGTGATTTCGGAGAAAACCGGAGAGCCGGAGGGTTACCGGAACCCCCCCGGGAGAAGTAATGGGCCATATGGGCCTTAGTGGAGAGAGAGAGGGGCAGCTAAAGGTGGGCCGCGCGCCTCCTCCCCCCCTGGTCCGAATTGGACTAGGAGGGGGGGCGGCTCCCCCTTTCCCTCTCCCTCCCCACTTCCTTCCCCCTCCTAGTAGGAGTCCTACTCCTACTAGGAGGAGGACTCCTCCTTGGCGCGCCTATAGGGCCGGTCGGCCTCCTCCCCTTGCTCCTTTATATACGGGGGCAGGGGGCACCCCTAGACACACAAGTTGATCCACGTGATCATATTCTTAGCCGTGTGCGGTGCCCCCTTCCACCATAGTCCTCGATAATATTGTAGCGGTGCTTAGGCGAAGCCCTGCGATGGTAGTACATCAAGATCGTCACCACGCTGTCGTGCTGACGGAACTCTTCCCCGACACTTTGCTGGATCGGAGTCCGGGGATCGTCATCGAGCTGAACGTGTGCTAGAACTCGGAGGTGCCGTAGTTTTGGTACTTGATCGGTCGGGCCGTGGAGACGTACGACTACATCAACCAAGTTAACGCTTTCGTTGTTGATCTACAAGGGTACGTAGATCACACTCTCCCCCTCTCATTGCTATGCATCACCGTGATCTTGCGTGTGCGTAGGAAATTTTTTGAAATTACTACGTTCCCCAACAATGCCCCCCTGCCCCTGTATATAAAGGAGCAAGGGGGAGGCCGGCCGGCCCTTGTTGGTGCACCAGGAGGAGGAATCCTCCTCCTAGTAGGAGTAGGATTCCTCCCTTTCCTACTCCTACTAGGAGGGGGAAAGGAAGGGGAAGAAAGAGAAGGAAAGGGGGCGCCCCCCCCCCCCCCGCTCCTAGTCCAATTTGGACCAGAGGGAGGGGCACACTGCCTGCCCTAGGCCGGACCCTCTCTCTTTCCCTTATGGCCCAACAAGGCCCATTAGCCCCCGGGGGGTTCCAGTAACCCCTCCGGTACTCCGGTAAAATCCCGATTTTACCCGGAACTCTTCCGATGTCCAAATGTAGGCTTACAATATATAAATCTTTATGTCTCAACCATTTCGAGACTCCTCGTCATGTCCTTGATCATATCCGGGACTCCGAACTACCTTCGGTACATCAAAACATATAAACTCATAAAACCGATCGTCACAGAACTTTAAGCGTGCGGACCCTACGGGTTCGAGAACTATGTAGACATGACAGAGACATGTCTCTGATCAATAACCAATAGCGGAACCTGGATGCTCATATTGGTTCCGACATATTCTATGAAGATCTTTATCGGTCACACCGCATAACACTATACGTTGTTCTCTTTGTCATCGGTATGTTACTTTCCCGAGATTCGACCGTCGGTATCCCAATACCTAGTTCACTCTCGTTACCGGCAAGTCTCTTTACTCATTTCGTAATGCACTATCCCGCAACTAACTCATTAGCTGCATTGCTTGCAAGGCTTATAGTGATGTGCACTACCGAGAGGGCCCAGAGATACCTCTCCGACAATCGGAGTGACAAATCCTAATCTTGATCTATGCCAACTCAACAAGTACCATCGGAGACACCTGTAGAGCACCTTTATAATCACCCAGTTATGTTGTGACGTTTGGTAGCACACAAAGTGTTCCTCCGGTATTCGGGAGTTGCATAATCTCATAGTCATAAGAACATGTATAAGTCATGAACAAAGCAATAGCAGTAAACAAAAATGATCAAGTGCTAAGCTAACGGAATGGGTCAAGTCAATCACATCATTCTCCTAATGATGTGATCCCATTTATCAAATAACAACTCATGTCTATGGTTAGGAAACTTAACCATCTTTGATCAATGAGCTAGTCAAGTAGAGACATACTAGTGACGTTGTGTTTGTCTATGTATTCACACATGTATTATGTTTCCGGTTAATACAATTCTAGCATGAATAATAAACATTTATCATGAAATAAGGAAATAAATAATAACTTTATTATTGCCTCTAGGGCATATTTCCTTCAATAAGTACCCAGTTGCACCACATGGCAACCCACACCCAGTGCCCCAACAAGCCAAATTCCATCCAAATCAGCACAACAATTTCATTGGTCCTCTACAGCAACATGAGATTGATGACCCTCTGGCACCTGCTCCACCCCAGGTCCCTCAAGTTAATCTTCAGCTGGCACTTAATGCTGCTGCTAATGATCCAGCTTTTCATAAAGAAGTTAATATGGAGGAAGATGATCTAGAGCCTATGCCAGGATGGGGCCACTGGTTTATGCCACAAGTAGCAGATATAGAGTTACATGCAGGTGAATTTCTGGCCATGAATGAACTTATGGAACCAATGGAGGTTGACAACAATCTGGCCATAGAGGCAAACAACAGTATATATCTTTCTATGGCCCCATTTGATAACAGTATCAACTCAGCTGCATCTGCAAATGGACCTATAGCTCCTGAGATGCAGGTGCATGTCCTTCCTGATTTAAATTTGGAGTCTGTTCCAAATGGACCAGCCCAGAACCAGGCCCAACAACCACCACCAGCTGCTCATATGGATAACTTGGTACTTCCTTTCATTCAGGCCCATCTTGGACCAGAGCCCAGCATGGAGGCAAGACCTCAGCATATTGTTGGCCCTCAGAGAGACAGAATGGAAGATCCTATGTATTTTGAGCTCATGGCCCATGCCACATCTCCCAGCAAGGAGGCCACATCAAGGACCACACCTAAGCTAGTACATATACATGTTACTCATGCCACTGGTAAAGGGGAAATTGTGGAAGACATTGGTAAAACTGATGCAGAATACCTGAATATTGTTGCTCAGACTGTTGAAACAGGACCTGGAAGTTCTGACCCTATTCCTACTGATATTGCTCATGTACTGAGAGACACTGTTACACAACCAGATGCAGGTTAGAAAGAAGAATCAGACATGACTGCTCCCCTAGGCTTTCCTGACCCCATATTTGCTAGTCAGGTTCATAATTCAGGTGCAGAACTGCTTCCAAGAGTGGAACAAGCAGAGCATATCCTTAAGGATATCACAGTTGACAACATGAATAATGAGGAACAACTTATTGGAATAGAAGGTGCCAAGTGAAGAAAATATGCCCTAGAGGAAATAATAAAGTTGTTATTTATATTTCCTTATATCATGATAAATGTTTATTATGATGGCTAGAATTGTATTAACCGGAAACTTAGTACATGTGTGAATACATAGACAAACAGAGTGTCACTAGTATGCCTCTACTTGACTAGCTCGTTAATCAAAGATGGTTAAGTTTCCTAACCATAGACATGAGTTGTCATTTGATAAACGGGATCACATTATTAGAGAATGATGTGATTGACATGACCCATCCATTAGCTTAGCACTATGATCGTTCAGTTTATTGCTATTGCTTTCTTCATAACTTATACATGTTCCTATGACTATGAGATTATGTAACTCCCGAATACCGGAGGAACACTTTGCGTGCTATCAAACGTCACAATGTAACTGGGTCATTATAAAGATGCTCTACAGGTGTCTCCGATGGTGTTTGTTGAGTTGGCATAGATCGAGATTAGGATTTGTCACTCCGATTGTCGGAGAGGTATCTCTGGGCCCTCTCGGTAATGCACATCACTATAAGCCTTGCAAGCAATGTGACTAATGAGTTAGTTACGGGATGTTGCATTACAGAACGAGTAAAGAGACTTTCCGGTAACGAGATTAAACTAGGTATGATGATACGGACCATCGAATCTCGGGCAAGTAACATACCGATGACAAAGGGAACAACGTATGTTGTTATGCGGTTTGATCGATAAAGATCTTCGTAGAATATGTAGCAACCAATATGAGCATCCAGATTCCGCTATTGGTTATTGATCGAAGATGAGTCTCGGTCATGTCTACATAGTTCTCGAACCCGTAGGGTCCGCACGCTTAACGTTCGATGACGATATGTATTGTGAGTTATGTGATTTGATGTGCTGAAGGTTGTTTGAAGTCCCAGATGTGATCACGGATATGACGAGGAGTCTCCAAATGGTCGAGACATGAAGATTAATATATTGGTCGAAACATAACTCAATGCTTCCACTTTCGGTCTACGAGGGTACGTAGACACACTCTCCCTCTCTTTGCTATGCATCTCCTAGATAGATCTTGCGTGATCGTAGGAAATTTTTTGAAATACTCCGTTCCCCAACAATGGCATCCGAGCCAGGTCTATGCGTAGATGTTATATGCACGAGTAGAACACAAAGGAGTTGTGAGCGTGGGTATATACATATTGCTTGCCGTCACTAGTTGTTTCTTGATTCGACGGTATTGTTGGATGAAGCGGCCCGGACGGACATTACATGACCGCGTTCATGAGACTGGTTCTACCGACGTGCTTTGCACACAGGTGGCTGGCGGGTGTCAGTTTCTCCAACTTTAGTTTAATCGGATTCAATGAACAGGGTTCTTTCTGAAGATCAAAAAGCAATCACTATACCACGTTGTGGTTTTGATGCATAGGTAAGAACGGTTCTTGCTAGAAGCCCGTAGCAGCCACGTAAAACTTGCAACAACAAAGTAGAGGAATGTCTAACTTGTTTTTGCAGGGCATGTTGTGATGTGATATGGTCAAGACGTGATTATATAAATTGTTGTATGAGAGGATCATGTTTTGTAACATAGTTATCGGCAACTGGCAGGAGCCATATGGTTGTCGCTTTATTGTACAAAATGCAATCGCCATGTAATTGCTTTACTTTATCACTAAGCGGTAGAGATAGTCGTGGAAGCAATAGTTGGCGAGATGACAACGATGCTACAATGGAGATCAAGGTGTCAAGCTGGTGATGATGGTGATCATGACGGTGCTTTGGAGATGGAGATCAAAGGCACAAGATGATGATGGCCATATCATATCACTTATTTGATTGAATGTGATGTTTATCCTTTATGCATCTTATTTTGCTTAGTACGACGGTAGCATTATAAGATGATCTCTCACTAAATTTCAAGGTACAAGTGTTCTCCCTAAGTATGCACCATTGCTACAGTTCGTCGTGCCAAGACACCACGTGATGATCGGGTGTGATAAGCTCTGCGTTCACATACAACGGGTGCAAGCCAATTTTGCACACGCAGAATACTCGGGTTAAACTTGACGAGCCTAGCATATGCAGATATGGCCTCGGAACACTGAGACCGAAAGGTTGGGATGAATCATATAGTAGATATGATCAACATAGTGATGTTCACCATTGAAAACTACTCCATCTCACATGATGATCGGACATGGTTTAGTTGATATGGATCACGTGATCACTTAGATGATTAGAGGGATGTCTATCTAAGTGGGAGTTCTTAAGTAATATGATTAATTGAACTTTAATTTATCATGAACTTAGTACCTGGTAGTATTTTGCATGTCTATGTTGTTGTAGATAAATGACCCGTGTTGTTGTTCCGTTGAATTTTAATGCGTTCCTAGAGAAAGCTAAGTTGAAAGATGATGGTAGCAACTACACGGACTGGGTCCGTAACTTGAGGATTATGACTCTGCAGCAACACCATCTGAATTCAGGCCCATTTCTCTGTTGAACTGTACTCTCAAGATTATCACCAAATTGTTAGCAAACAGACTACAAAAGCACATCCTCAAAATGGTGCACAAGAACCAGTATGGCTTCCTTAATAATAGATGTATCCAAGATTGCCTAGTTTGGCCCTATGAGTATATCCAGCAATGTCATCAGAGCAAAAGAGAAATCATTCTGCTGAAATTTGAAAAAGCATTTGACATGCTTAACCATGATACCATTATTGAAGTATTGCAAGCAAAAGGCTTTGGTATCAAGTGGATACAATGGATCAAGATGATCTATGGTACTGGTTTCTCAGCTGTGCTACTTAATGGTGTGCCAAGGAAACAATTCTTATGCAAAAAAAGATCAGATATGGAGACCCCTTATCCCCATTGATATTTGTGATTGCGGCAGATACACTCCAATCTGTCCTCAATGAAGCCCAGACTATCCAAGTATCCAGTATGCTGATGATACCATCTTGGTGGCTAAGGCAGATGCCAGAGAACTGATGCACATTAAGAATCTCCTGCTGCATTATGCTGAGTACACAAGCCTAAAAGTTAATCACTCCAAGTCCATTATGATCTCTATCAACACTCCTGCACATAAAATGGCTGAGCTATCCAACCTTATTGGCTGCAAGATTGGCACTCTACCACACACTTATCTTGGGTTACCACTCTGTTTGCACAAACCCAGGGTAGAGGATTATGTTCTATGTTCAAACGAATAGAAAGCAGGTTGTTGAGTTGTTCCACTATGATGTCCACTGGTGATAAACTGACTGTTGAAATCGGTATTCACTAGTCTGCCTACCTTTGTTATGTGCACCTTGGAGATCCCAAAGACAGTGATCAAGCACATTAACACATACCTCATGAATTGTTTTTGGAGGAAATATGGTACCCAGGAAAGAGGGACTATCCATATATCATGGGATACAGTATGCAAGGCCAAAGAGCAGGGAGGATTGGGAGTCCTTGACTTACAAATCCACAACCAAGCACTGCTCATCAAATTCCTCCATAAATTCTTCAACAAGTCTGATATCCCATGGGTGAACATTATTTGGGAAACCCGCTACCAAGACAAATTGCCAAGTGACAACAAGGTAGGTTCTTTCTGGTGGAGGACAGTCCTGAAATATCTTCCTACCTTCAAACAACATGCATTATGTAAGGCGGGTCAAGGCAATACAATACTGTTTTGGTCTGATAAATGGCAAGATCTTCCCCTCAATGTCAAATACCCAGAGTTACACTCCTCTTCTACCCAACGGAATATATATTTGCAGACAGTACTAGAAATCAATGATATCGGTCTATTATTTCATAGGCCAATGTCTCAAGAAGCATTTGTGCAATACAATGCATTGCAAGAATTATTAAGCAGCAGAATGGTAACAACAGGTAATGACATCTGGTTTTATACGTGGACAGCCCCTAAGTACTCCTCCATTAAGATGAACAAAGCCATCCAGGGGAACAACCAAGCTCACAATACATTCAGACTCCTTTGGAAAACAGCATGTCGTTTGAGACATAAAATCTTCTTTTGGCTACTACTGCATGACAAAATCAGCACCAGGAATATGCTCCAACGAAGAAGTATGTACCTAGAAGACTACAACTGTGCTCTGTGCTCTAAATCCATTGAGGAAACGGTGACACATCACTTCTAGGACTACCCATTTGCACAGATGTGTTGGCATTCCATTGCACTCAACAAACATAGAGGCATGTCGACCTATGATGAAATCCACTTATGCTTAGTTGCACTCCCCACAGAATTTGCTATGGACATGGTTGTCATGGGCTGCTGGAGCATTTGGATGAGCAGAAATGATAAGATCTTCAGAAGAGCCACACCAACTGTCGACACTTGGAATTTTTTTTTTTTGAAAGAAAGAATGAAAGGCACTGAATTAAGAGCAAAAGCAAACAAGGCAAACAAGGTCAACACATGGATACAGAATAACCTTTAAGTTGTCATGATGTTTCACAAAACAGGCATTGGCTGATTTTTTTTTCCTTGTCTTTTACCTTTCTTGTAATTGTACATATTTAATTAATAAAAGTTTATCATAGAACAATTGTTCTACGGTCTTGGCCTCAAAAACAAAAAAGCCAAGCCATTACTGGCATCAGCATCTTGAACGGCCAATCGTAGGTGCATACACATTTACTCACGGGACTGCAACGTAGTCTTACTCCCGATCGTCGGAACATAAACCCCCAATTGTGTTGGCCCACATCAGAGAACTGCATTTTCTTTTTGAATTTTTTTCGTCACGTAATGCAGCACGTTTCCATCTGCTTATTTGTCCAGAAATTCAATCTGATATCCCCCCTCGCAACCTGCGTGACTGCCCCAGCGATGCTCAAACCGCTAGAGCTCCCACCGTTGTAATCCAATGCCGCAGGACAGAAATCCGAGTATGTCCATATTCTATTCAAACCTATTACCACACCATCCAACATGCTCTGCTACAACCATTCGAGTTTTGGAAAGCATATGCAAATCTACAGACAAATGTTAGCTAGAAGTGCCTCCCAGCACGGAGCTGCCTACAGGTTATGTTTTCGCATACACAAACAGGGCTAGGATTTTGGTGTTTGCAAACATAGGAACCATAATTAACATAGGACTGCCCAAGAGCCCACCAAGGCAAAAGTGAAGTAGGCATTAAGTACAAAATAATCAACACTGGGCGCTAATGCTATGGTGTTTCACAATGCTTCAGACGGCGACCTTTGCTCGATGTCGTGACTGTTTCATCTTGGCATCTACATTTTTGTCTTGATCATCGTCTTCCTGCTCCGATAACTTTGTCAGCTCTTCTTGAATCATAATTTTGATAGCTCCTTTTCTTGCGGTCAGATCAATCTTGTAATGGTCATCTATAAGACGTAATCTGTTAGGATGTCTGCTCCACAACTGCAATGACAACAAAAACATATCTGATAGACTTACCGAGCTTCTTAAGAATGTCGCTAAAAGTAGACTGCAAAATCAGATTCCAAAATACGTCAGTTCCCACATGAGAAATTTCCAAGTGAAAACAGAAGTGCAGTCAAAACAAAAGGGCAAGTAACCTTAGAGTAAGAGTAATACAAATGTACTCCCTCCGTCTCATAATGTAGGACGTTTTTTGACACTACAATAGTGTCAAAAAAGGTCCTACATTATGGGACGGAGGGAGTAGAAATTAACCTCAGAATCTACTTCTGTACAAACACCAGCTATATTTACGAAACAATACTTATCATAGGGACAGAAACCAAACAATAAAATGGTGGGATCAATGATCAATGTGTAACCAACCGTGTTGAAGTCAACTTTTTTAAGGATTCCAATAATGGTCTTCTTCAACTCAGCCTTACTGGGCAGACCCCCTTCTGCTGATTCGCCTTTGCTCTTCATTGCCTCTTTACCTAGATAAAATATCATTAGATTTGCTGGACAATCTAACATCATATATGCTCTAACGGATATCATAAAATGGAAGAAACTAGTCCAATTATGCCATAAGCAATAACTGCATCAAGTACTGGAATGAGGGCCTTAGAAATCAGAAATGAATGGAGTATACAGGAATTGTCATCAAACAACCAGTTAATCCATACTCCACACGGATAACAAGAACTACACTCATAATTATTAGTACCAAACATAAAATAAAAGGGCACATATATGATACACAAGGTACTATGGAATAGATTGTACTACCTGATGACTTATTTTCTTCTATCACCTTTCCAGAGCTTGGAGTATGCTTTGATATGATGGGTTTCTTCTTCCTAGAGAAGACCTTTGCACTCTCATCAGGGCTCTCCTTTTCCTTGGAACCTTTGGATGGTGATGTTTTGCCCGCAGTCTTGCTTGCTGTCCTTGGCGGACTTGTCCTATGGGTGCTCCCAGCAGCAGCCTTCTTTTTACCTGCAGAATATTTTACTTCCGAGGACTTCCTATTTGCCTTATCTTCGGCAGAGTCATAGCCATCTTCCTGCTCATCATGAGATTCATCTGCATCTTCCTCGCTATCAGACTTCACATCTTCATCCGTATCATACTCCAGAGCTTGCTTTCGCCTTGGAGATATGTCGTCAGCAAATTTCTGAAGCAACAACGAAGAGTGAGAACAAGATTTTTATAATTGAAGAATGATGGTCATGTGGCTACATTAACTTGTCACGGGATAAACAGTTAAACACAAACTTCACTTGTATGTACATGTATATACTCAACACGGTATCAAGAAGATGTCATGCTGGTTGCATTGCAAAAGGCACTAAAAAATGTTGCAGATATTAATATTGCATATGCAAAAATTGCAGAAGGGGAGCCTTGGCGCAGTGATAAAGCTGTTGCCTTGTGACCATGAGGTTACGGTCATGGGGTTCGAGTCCTGGAAACAGCCTCTTGCAGAAATGTAGGGAAAAGGCTGCGTACTATAGACCCAAAGTGGTCAGACCCTTCCCCGGACCCTGCGCAAGCGGGAGCTACGTGCACCGGGCTGCCCTTTATATGCGAAAATTGCAACTGAAAATAATAGAGCCGACAGGTTCCATCTGACAAATCTGGCGCCATACCTTCTTAGACCTCTTGGGAGTGATATCCGAAGTCTTGCTCGAACTACCACCTCCTCTCTTGCGTTTCCTAGAATTTGACCCCTAAACAGTAGGAGAGAATGAAGCACACAGAGAAAAAAAATATAATAAATGGTTCAATTACCACACATTCTAATCCCAATCATAAAAACATCACAACAGCAAGGTACTGAGGTACAACTGCAAGATAGGTTGTAAGGTAACAATACTTGTTCTCACCTGGTCATCAGAGAGGCCAGAATCAGGCATAAGACGAGGCTCAGCAATGAAATCCAACAGCTTTGCAACGATATCTTCCTATATGAGTTATCCCAAACAATGTTAGATGCCACACTATATTCACCACGTTATTACACCGCGTCTGTCTTAACAAAAATACTGTTCTATAAACAGAACATTAAACCACCTTTCTGATGTTTGTTTTGGGAACCGGAATAGCAAGAAGCCAACAGAGATCCACCAGCATGTCTTTCATACACTTGTCAAGCTTCTCCTTTGCCTTGGCTCTCTGCTTTTCCTGCAGATAAATAGAACTCTTTAAAGATTAAACTATTTCCATCACCTACATATAATGGGAAATTCAAAATTCGGAGCAAAGCAGCTTACATCGCTCTCATGCCACACAAATCCAGAGAACTGAAGTATATGGCCTTTAAAATCGACAGTCTGGAACATTGAGAACATAAGCCACTAGCCAGGGTGAGTGAGTTGAAAAGAACTTCAGCATTTACATCAATCAATTATAACTTAAGAGTTACTGAACGGAACTAATAACAGTTGTGTTTTACTTGAATAAGAACCCAAACCAACTAGATGCCTTCTAAGATTTAACCACCAAAAATCATAGAAACAGAGGTAATCCATTTTGCAAATGGAAATTGAACTGATCGGTAAAATTAGATTCCCAATGCACCACAACTTAGCCGTTGCTGTTTCAATATGGCATTTCGATAAGCCATGCAGTACACAGAAAGAAAATCGCTTGACTCGAGAACAGTGTATAAATTTGACAATTTTCCTACACTATTCCTCCTGCTACCTTTTGTTGCCAGATAACATATACAGCAGAGTCAAAGGACTACCTCAACAGACTGATAGTATTGGGTATACTCCTGTTTGGGGGGAATATAGGAGTATACACCTTCAGTCTAAAATTGGACAATGCATGTGCTCAAAACTTACCTAGAGGGACTAGTGCCTCTTGGGAAGTTCAGTGTGCAAAGTTACTTGAATAATTTTAGTCCAGCTGAACAGGAAGCAATTAAAACCCAAACGACAACAGAAAGTTTTCAATGCCAGTTATCGTAAAGGCAATATCATGATATTTAAGGTGTTTACCTTGCCTTTCCTCCCAAAAAGAACATTGTGAAGAAATTTAAGATCAGCAGGTTTCTTCCTCGTTAACCTCTGTGCCACTGTAAATAAGTTTCAAAAATCAAATCAGTGAGCGGACAATAGAAGTGCAATAGGAGGAGAAAACCACACACATTACAGCATGACTGCAGGAGCTGAAACAGTAAAATTAAAGACAGCCACAATTGTCAGTTTTTTTATCGAAGACATAGACATGAAACATCAATGGAGCAATCAAAGTTATAACTGAGACCAATGTAGTTTATTATTGGTTAATTGTTGATAATACAACAAATCACCAGCGAGAAGAGCAGCTACTCATCATTAAGAGTTCAAGACACATTGATACTATCCCAGATGCCAATGAATTTCAGTCAGGCAAAACCAAAGGTTTGAATCAAATTGTTGTTGTTGGATCCCATTCAAATTACAGCAGAAGATCAGATATAATGGTATGCAGATACAAAAATCTAGCACTTGACTAAAGTTAATAAAAAAACTTGCTAGTCACTAGAGCCTTTTGGCCTCCTCTTACTACTGTTGGACACTCAATCAGGCCAGAGTACACAAGAAAGTTTGCATCTAATACAGTTCATTTATAACTGTGCTTCAGTAATGACTATAACAGTATAAATTTGATCATATTTTGCAGTCTATTTCCCATGGAAGCTATCCTCTCTTCTGCAATAGATTAGAATTCACTGGAGCAAAACTGTGCTATATTTGCAAGTCTAATTTAGGTAGATAATCCATGCATCACCTAATTTATTCACATAGCTTCTCACTTCTCAGTGGAAAATCAAGGATGGCACATCCACTAAGGTGGCGTTTGGTTCACGTTACCCTGCAGGGAAAACACTCGTTTGGTATGGTGGCAGGAAAGGATAGGAATAGTAAAGAATCTGGGAATATTCCCCTAAAAACTGGTTGAGCAGAGCCAAGAAAATATGCCGGATGACAGCAACCACCCACGGCCCACACTCCCCTTCCCTCACGTCCCACGCAAAACATTTTTCGCTCAGTCTCCATGCTCTTTGCCACGGCTGGTGTGGGCGGGAGGAGAATAAGCAGCGGCGGGCCTCACCCTCTCTTTTCTCTCTATCCCAGCACTCCCCCATGCCCCGTGCGTGCAAGGAGATAAACCAGAACTGGGAGCACAACTGAGCAGAGATGAACCACGCCGACAGTGCACAGATGAGGCTTCGCAACACTGTATCTTGCAAAGGCGGACACGGGCTCAGTTGACATGGTCACTATGCTCCAGATTGGGTTCCTGCTCCACCGCACCCCATGCTGGCAGCCAAGCAGCACACAAGCACTGCCACCACCAAGGTCTGCGGCTGGCACCTATTCACATGCTCCGATTCCCTTCTCAGCAATTCCTCTCTCTGATTTCTGGACGATTCCCTTTGACTTGCAGCCTGAAGGAGACATCCGATCTGTTGAATTCCTGGACGACTGCGTATACCTGTGTATGTATGCTTGAATGATTGCTACCTCTGTACACTAATGTAAGACGTTTTTGCAGTTAAGACGTTTTTGCAGTTCGAACTGCAAAAACGTCTTACATTAGTGTACAGCGGTAGTAGTAATCTACTTGTGTATATGTATACTATTGTGGATGTATTCCGTAAAAAAAATACTATTGGGGATGTACACCAAGACAAAGAATTGTGTAAACTTGCGTATGCATATACTATTGAATATATATGGATGATTCTGTTAAGGAGTATTAGTAATGGTCTAGGAGTCCTTATTAGTCTATGTTTAGTTTCCTTGCACCTCAAGTCATGTGTAATAATGTATGCCTCTTGGGCCTTCAATAAAGATAAGTTGCTTTCATAACATGATATTAGAGCCTAGGTTTAGGTCTCTGGACGCCGCAACTCATCCTTACGATCCACTATTTTTTTTCTCGATTGATCTGTTCTTCTCTGGATCGATCTCGTCTTCCACGGCACCACCACCCCCGCGATCCACCTGGCACGTTGACTGCTTGCCCAGCTGCTTCAGCGTGGGCACCTCGTGGGCCGCTACTCCTGGATCGATGGCGGCTGCCTCTCAGATCAGGACCATCGCCTGGTGTGCGCTCGGCTCGAAGCACCTCCAGGAAGGCTCCGCTCCACGTGCAGGCCCGCCCGTACAGCTCCAGCAGCCTGTGTGTTGCTCTCTTGCAGCTAAAGGCTTCTTTCCGCACATGTCTGCGTGCCTGCAGCTGGATCTCATCTTGGTCAACGCTGCTGCTTCCTGTCGCCCGCATGTGCTTCTCCTGGCCTGCCTACTAGCTGCTGCCTTTCCGCCACGTACGTGGCCGCGTGCTAGCTTCTGCTAGGCTCCGATCTTGATTACAACAACAACAAAAAAATCAATGTCTTCTGCGTATACGATGTCTTTTCATCTTTGTCTCGTGTGTGCGCTTCTTAGCTTCTATCTTATTATATTTTCCGCTGCGTCCACCAAATCCGTTGATATTTTGTGTTTTCTTTATATCATCCGAGTCTACCAAAATTTTGTCCGACAGCCTTTTTCTGGCCATTGTCCTCTGTATAGGATTTCTGTGGCCTCTCTTTGCGTTGTTGATCTAAGCCCATTCTCTTGCCGCCGAGCTTCTTTCGCCGTCGGTTTTCATGGGCCATGATTCTTTAAGCAATGCTTCTTCTCTTGATGTGCCATCTTCTTTTGACAACCCATCTTCTCTTGATACTTATCTTGTATCTTCAAGTGATGTGGTGTCTTCCTCTGGTGTGCCATCTCTTCGTTATCCCCTTTGGCGACTCGACAGGTTTTGAAGACTCTTCATGCTACGACGACACTCTCAAGGCACGGATTTGGATTATCATTTTTTTTCTAGTATTACACTTCTTCAAATGCAATGCTATTGCATATGCTTTGCATTTGAGGGGGGGTGTTAAGGAGTATTAGTATTGGTCTAGGAGTCCTTATTAGTCTATGTTTAGTTTCCTTGCACCTCAAGTCATGTGTAATATATATATATATATATATATATATATATATATATATATATATATATGCCTCTTGGGCCTTCAATAAAGATAAGTTGCTTTCCTAACAGATTCATGGCCGTATTGTGTGAATGCTTGTTGTATATTTCATCATCAAGTTCATTTTTTTCTATTGCAGATGAACAAAAAGAAAGTAAGCTTTATATTATGCTGGGCTGTGATGTTAAAGTTCACTTTTTATTTTCAAAATTAATGTTGTTATCAAACATTCAAACTTTGCCATTCAAAAACTATTGTAGATGGACAACAAAAAGAACAGTCATTCAAAGAAAATGTTTTTTATCAAATGTTCAAACTTGACATACATATGTTGCTATAATTACTTGTAACAAGGATAATCTCACCGCCTCAACAATCATTCATCTCTTATCCTCTCAACCAAACACACAAATGACTATCCCTAACCACCTCTCATCCATTCAACCAAACAACAAAAGGTGGCTACCCCTAACCACGTGGTTTGGCATATACTCAACCAACTCAGGCTTGCCCTTAGAACCAAACGCCACCTAAGTTACTCAAAATAAGGATCTTACACGCACATATGCTAGTGATAGCAGACTAGTCTAGACTAGCAGCTTCAGAACTGAATACAAGGTTGTGAAAAGGTGTTGGCTTAAGCTCAGAGCATCTGTACACATTTGGACTAATAAATATAGATATAAATAAAGTTACAGTACAAACATGGCTACTAAGTACTAAACATATCAAAGGCATACACATAATGTAACGTATTGATTCAACTGGCAGATCAGGAACAAACTGATCATGATTCATGAGATAGACTCACAGGGAAAAGGATCTTAACTGGTACTCCCTCCGTCCGAAAATACTTGTCATCAAAATGGACAAAAAGGGATGTATCTAGAACTAAAATACATCTAGATACATCTCCTTTTATCCATTTTGATGACAAGTATTTCCGGACGGAGGGAGTACCTAAAAATTCACAACAGGCTTCTACCCAGATTCAGTAATACCATGCATCATTAGGACAAGTGTGCTCAGATTCAAGTGCTTGATGCAAGAACAACATAGCCTTAACCAAGAACTGATGTCTATTATACAGCCCCTAAAAATAAAGTAGGTAAAAAGTTAAAAGAAAGTGTGCCATAGGGCCATACCACTTGGTATATCCTTTAAAGGAGTGCCACGACCCTGCAATGAAGAGATTTACCAGAAATTATAGCACAGACAAAAGGAAAAACGTGAGATAAAGGAAATATGACTGCAAGCAATGAACCTTCTCAACTACGAAGCTCCTGTTTGGCTCCTTATCAATCACTTCAACCAACCTCTCTACTATTTTCCTCTCACGTTGAGGGCGATCAATACCATAAGGGCTGGGAGTGTACAGTAAACTTTTGGCTTCCCTGGATTTGGACCCATGTTGTTTCTTGTCCTGTCCCTGGCGTCTATCCCTAGAACTCCTTGCCCTCTTGTTCTTAGGTGTTTCCTCCTTATTCTCTTCCACATTCTTGTCTGCCTCGCTGGCCTCCTCTTCTGTTACCTTGCCATCTTTTCCTTCCTTGTTCGCACTTTCTTTTTCTAGCTTCTCTTCATTCTCGTTTGCCTTACCATCCCCTCCTTCCTCTTTCTTATCTGAAGAGCCCTTTTCTTCTACTTCCTCTTCCCCTTGACTATCATCATCACTCATTTCTTCAGCTGTATTTTCTTGCTGCCGAGCCGCTCCATTCTTTCCTTGCCCATTCAATTCATCATGCATCTCAGAACCACATTTTTCTGCATCTCTCGGTCCCTTCTTGACCTCTGTGTTCACATCCATTTCTTCCTTGTGCCCTTTGTCTTCGAGCTCTGCATCTCCTGGATTGGTCTCAGCCTCCGCCATTTTGACATCCACGCGTTCTGCTACATTAGAACTGTTATCTTCTTTTAGATCTGCATGCTTTACCGCACCCATTATGATATCCTGATGTTCTGCTTCCTTGGTGTTGTTATCTTCCTTTGCATCAGTATCCTCCACGGCACCCATTTTGACATCCTCATGTTCTGCTACCTTGGTGCCATAATCTTCCTTTGCATCTGCATCATCCACATCAACCATTTTGGCATCTTCATGTTCTGATGCATTGGCATATTCATCTTCCTTTGCATCTGCATTGTCTACAGTATTCATGTTGCCATCCTTGAACTCTTCAGCCTTGGCGCCAATGTCTTCATTTGCATCTGCATCCTCCACACCACCTGTTCTGTGATCCTTGTGTTCTGCTGCCACACCACCTGTTCTGTGATCATCGTGTTCTGCTGCCTTGGCTTTGTCATCTTCCTTTGCATCTGCATCCTCTACAATAACCATTTTGGAGTCCTTGTGTTCTGCTGACACGGCATCTTCCTTTGCAACTGTATATTCAATACCAGCCGCTTTGGAATCCTCGTGTTCTGCTGCCTTGGCTTTGTCATCTTCATTTGCATTTGCATCCTCTACAATAACCATTTTGGAGTCCTTGTATTCTACTGACTTGGTGTTGTCATCTTCCATTGCAACTACATCCTCGATACCAACCGTTTTGGAATCCTCGTGTTCTGCTGCCTTGGCGGCTTTGTCATCTTCCTTTGCATCTGCATCCTCTACAATAACCATTTTGGAGTCCTTGTGTTTTGCTGACTTGGTGTTGTCATCTTCCTTTGCAACTACATCCTCAATAGCAGCCGTTTTGGAATCCTCATGTTCTGCTGCATTGGCACCATTACCTTCCTTGGCATCCGCATTGTCACCCGATTTGACACCCTCTGTACCTGCCTGCTTCACAGCACCCACATCATCTTCCTTTGCATCTTCAGCCTCCTCCATCTTGGCATCATCATCGGATGAGCCCTTAGCGCCGTTTTCTGAGGCTTTATTATGTTGGTTGGCATTGGTATTCGCTGCTGCAACATCCTTGCTCTCGCCAGCCTCTTCCATCTTGGTATTATCCTTCTTATCAGAAGCAACAACTTCAGTGGATGTTCCTCCATTTGCCACAGCCTTCAACTCCATTACTGGTGCCAGGTCTGCCCCGGTCATCCAGGTGACCCTTATTGCTCCAGCTGCAGAAAAATAGTTTGGCCAAGTGCATTAAGTTAAATAGGTAAGAAACTGAAAGAGAATTAAACAACTGAGTGAAACATGTAATGATGTGAAGCTTGTGGCTTTCATCCAAAAGAAAGCAGGAAACATGTAAAATGAACAGCAGAAGTGTCTCCCCTCGTAAAAAAAAAAACATAATGTAAGATTTGGTTGTCTCCATCCCACTGCGAAGAGTGCTACCACTAAAAAAGGCAACAGAAAGACAATGCTAGGAAAAAAATGACCTTGTGGCGACTAGGGATAAAACCCTAACCAGTAACTAGACAATTGGCCGGGGGTCATCCTCCTTTTCTAAAAAAAAAAGTAACTAGACAATTAGGTTCCACGACCCCGCCCCCAAAAAATCACATCTAATGATGCGGCAAAGTGGCCGCTGCAGATCGAAACACGAAATTCCATCGGTAAAACCGATGAACAGCAGGTACGCGGCGGCACCAAGCTAAGAACTCCACCCAAATCGAGCCTAATATCTGGGGGCGGGGCTCATAGCTGTGCGCAACCCAAAACCGCCCAAGCTCAACGAATCACACAGTCGTAAGCTGCAACCTGCCCAAGCAGACGAAGTGCTCCCCCGACCCCCGCCGAAGATCGAGCCGGAGCAAACCCTAGCAAGCCCCAAGCTCAGCCGCTGCTCCCGCAGCAGCAACGCATCGAACCTGGCCGGGAAATCCGACGTGAAGCAACAGTAATCTCCAACAACAAGCAGCGGAAAATTTCGGTGCTGCTGTCGGTGTTACCTAGAGGAGAGCGGTGATTCGTGCGGAAGAGTGTGGAGTCGCGTCGCGTCCCGCCCCCACGTCGCCTCCTGTTTCTGTCCTCCGACTCCTGGGAGAGAGAGAGTTTATTTTTCCTTTGTATTAAATGGTTGGACTAGTCGGGCTCGGAGCAGTGTGGTTTGTGCGCCGGACGGCCGGACCCCAAACCTGGAATCCAATGCACTTCTATAATTTCGGCACAGAGGTTTGGGATCGCGCGACTGATTGCAACTTTCGCCGGTGGCCTTGTGCGTGAGTGCCTCGCTCCCCGCGATCGGCATGTTAGGGCATCTCCACCGTTCGGCCCCTAAGGGCACGAAAAAGCGTCGCTTAGGGATGAGTCGGCGTTTTTTTGGCGTGGGAGCGAACATGTTCTCAGCCGCTGCCTCAGGTCGCCCTCAGACGCCCCACAGTTCGTCCAAATTTTGATAAATACGGCCAAATTAGAACAAATACGGTCAAATTTCGACGAAATTTAGGCGTTTTTATACGAAAAAAAGGACGAAAAAAAACCTAAACTACGGCCGATGCTTCTCCTCCCTAACACGGCCGCTGCTCGATCCCTCGCCCCGGCGCGCTGCTTCGCTCGAGCGGCGGGTCGTTGCCGCCCTCGACGTGCGCAAGGACGCCGCTGAGCGTGCGGCCAGGGACGCCCCACCACAGGCGGCGGCCCTCGCTGTTCTTGCGGCCGCGCGGCATCGGTGCGTTGTTGGTGGAGACGAGCCGCTCCTTCTGCCGGCGTTCGAAATACGCCGCCCACGCCGCGTGGTTGTCGGCGGCGTACTCCGGGAGCGCCCGCTCCGCGGCCGTCAGGGACGCCCGCGCACGCTCGATCTCGGCGTGGAAATAGGGTGTCTCGGGGACGGGCAGAGAGGGGACAGGGACCCCGCCGGCGCTGAGCCTCCACCGCGACGGAGCGCGTACGTCAAGCGACGCGGGGTAGTTGGCCTCGTGGAGGAGGTAGGCCTCCCGCTCATGCAGCGAGCGGCGGCCGAAATCGTTGGTCGCCGCCGCGTCGCCGGGGTACCTCGCGCTCATGGTTGCCGGGGAGGAGAGAGAGGGGCTCGAACGGCGGAGAGAGGGGAGAAAGTGCAGCGGCGAGGAGGGTGATAGAGGCAAAGGTGTCCCATCTTTCGATGAGATGGTGGCTATCGTTTTAGAGGAAGTCGACTTTGACGATCCGACTACGAACATGCGAGGACGTCGCGCCTTAGCAATCACTAAACCAACTCCGAGGGGTTATTGACCACGCCGGAGCACGATCAACCTGACCACGAGGGTCTGTTTCCTGCGAGCAAACGAAGAACAAGCAAGAAACTGAGATTGCAATCTGGATATTGCGAATATAAGATGAAAGCTTTATTGATCAAGGTGGGGTTCTGTGACGTCTTGGTCTGATCGTTGGACACAAACGAAGTACGCGAAGTTGCAGGTATGGCGAACTTTTAATCTAAACAAAACCCGAAGTCTAAACAACGCCCTAAGGGCTGTATATATGAAGGAAGAGGAGGGAATTTCGTGGCCCTTGGAAGAGGGGTCCAAAACCAACCATAACTCTTGTTTCCCCACACATACGGACTCTAAAAATAGGCTGTACTTAAGTATTTCGAAAATACATGGGCCTGACCCAATAATAAGGCGACGCAGCACCTAAAATAGCCTCTGAGCGAAATTTATGAAGTGGCATCTTGTATATTTCGTCCAAGGCTTCATGCACTCCTTAGGGTGGCTTCAAAGTCCTGAAATCATCACTTGTAACTCCGTTCTGGATCCCCTTGCGCGTGCCATCATCTCCACCCTTGAACTTGTTTCAAGGTTCATCTTTCTTGTCCAAGCTAGGCCCTTCATTTGTAAGCAAGACAAATATATCCAATTTAGGCAGCATCATATTCTCGTGAACATTAGAATCGTTACCAAGAAACAAAAGTACCTGATAATTCAATTGGCGTGCGCGAGCTCTAGTAATTGGTCCAGTATGTATAGCAGCAGGGGATGTGGGTGTAACAATGGTATTGATGTCCTCATCATCCTCCCCTTCTTGAAATGAAGTCGTCCTCGACGAAAGTTCATCGTCCTCACCCAAATAAGGCTTTAAATCTGCAATGTTAAAAGTGGGACTAACCCCAAAATCTGCACACAGCTCAAGTTTATATACATTATCATTTATTTTCTCTAACACCTTAAAAGGACCATCAGCACGTGGCATTAGCTTTGATTTGCGCAAAATAGGAAATCTATCCTTACGCAAATATAACTGAACAAGATCTTCAGGTGCAAACACAACATGTTTTCTACCCTTATCTCCAGCAAGTTTATATTTCGAATTCATATGCTCAATGTTTTCCTTAGTTAACTCATGCTTTTTAAAATCAATTCAGCACGTTCTTTAGCATCAAAATTAACCTTCTCCGAAGATGGAAAAGGCAACAAATCAATAGGTGCACGAGGTAGGAAACCATACACAATTTCAAAAGGGCACATCTTAGTAGTAGAATGCAATGAACGATTCTAAGAAAATTCAATATGAGGCAAGCATTCTTCCCACATTTTCTTGTTATTCTTCAAAATAGCCCTAAGCATAGTAGACAATGTTCTATTGACTACTTCAGTTTATCCATCAGTTTGAGGGTGACAAGTAGTACTAAAAAGCAGTTTAGTCCCCAACTTAGCCCATAAACATCTCCAAAAGTGGCTAAGAAATTTAGTATCACGATCTGAAACAATAGTATTTGGCACACTATGAAAGCGAATAATTTCACGAAAGAACAAATCAGCAACATTAACAGCATCGCCGCTTTTATGACATGGTATAAAGTGTGCCATTTTTGAGAACTTATCCACGACAACAAATATGCTATCCCTCCACTTCTTTTTCGAGGTAAACCTAAAACAAAGTCCATAGATATATCCACCCAAGGAACACTAGGTACAGGCAAAGGCATATATAAACCATGAGGATTGAGTCGTGACTTAGCTTTTTGACATGTAGTGCAGCGAACAACAAAACACTCAACATCTCGTCTCATATTTGGCCAAAAGAAATGTGTAGCAAGTATATCCTCCATCTTCTTGACGCCAAAGTGTCCCATTAATCCTCCTCCATGCGCCTCCTGCAACAACAAAAGACGAACAGAGCTAGCTGGAATGCATAGCTTGTTAGCACGAAACACAAATCCATCGTTAAGAACGAACTTGTTCCAAGTTCTCCCTTCCTTACAATTCTGCAATACATCTTTAAATTCAGCATCATGCACATATTGATCTTTGATGGTCTCCAAACCAAATATTTTAAAGTCAAGTTGTGAAAACATAGTATAACGACGAGACAATGCATCAGCAATAACATTTTCCTTACCCTTCTTGTGTTTAATGACATAAGGAAAAGTCTCAATGAATTCAACCCATTTAGCATGTCTACGGTTCAGTTTTTCTTGACTTTTAATGTGTTTCAAAGATTCATGATCAGAATGTATAACAAATTTCTTGGGCCATAAATAATGTTGCCATGTTTCTAAGGTCCGAACAAGAGCATATAATTCTTTGTCATAAGTAGAGTAGTTCAGACTAGGCCCACTCAATTTTTCATAAAAGTATGCAACAGGTTTGCCATCTTGTAATAACACACCTCCTAATCCAATTCCACTAGCATCATATTCAAGCTCAAAAGTCTTATTAAAATCAGGAAGTTGGGGTAGCATGTGTCAACTTATCTTTCAATACCGTGAAGGCTTCTTCCTGTGCGGAACCCCAAACAAAAGGCACATCCTTCTTTGTAAGCTCGTTGAGAGGTGCAGCAATGGTGCTGAAATCTCTCACAAAACGCCTATAGAAACCAGCGAGGCCAAGGAAACTCCTCACTTGTGTGACCGTTTTGTGCTGCGGCCAACTCTCAATAACTTCAATCTTGACTTTATCAACTTTAATTCCCTGTGGAGTAACAACATAGCCAAGAAAAGATACTCGATCGGTGCAAAAGGTGCACTTTCCGAGGTTACCAAACAAACGTGCATCACGTAGAGCAATAAAAACAACACGTAAATGTTCCAAATATTTCTCCAAAGATTTGCTATAAATCAATATGGCATCAAAGTAAACTACCACAAATCGTCCGATGGAAGCACGTAAAACTTCGTTCATTAACCTCATGAAAGTACTAGGTGCATTAGTTAACCCAAAAGGCATGACTAACCACTCATATAATCCAAACTTAGTTTTAAATGATGTTTTCCATTCATCTCCCAATTTCATACGAATTTGATGGTATCCACTACGCAAATCAACTTTGGAAAATATTGTAGAGCCACTCAATTCATCAAGCATATCATTTAGCCTAGGAATAGGATGACGATAACGAATAGTAATATTATTAACGCCTCTACAATCAATGCACATACGTGATGTACCATCCTTTTTCGGCACTAAAATGATAGGAACAGCACAAGGACTAAGGGATTCGCGTATATAACCTTTGTCGAGCAGTTCTTGTACTTGACGCATAGTCTCCTTCGTCTCCTCTGGATTGGTACGGTATGGTGCACGGTTGGGTAATGATGCACCGGGAATTAAGTCAATTTGATGTTCAATCCCTCGAATAGGTGGTAATCCCGGTGGCACATCTTGTGGAAAGACGTCAGCGAACTCTTGCAAAATGTTAGTGACAGCAGGAGGCAAAGAGGAACGCATGTCCTCGAATGAAAATAATGCCTCTTTGCACACAAAAGCATAGCAAACAGATTTGTTAAAATCTAAATCATCAATATCAGATTTGGTGGCAATTAAACATGCACTTTTCAATTTAATTTCAGAAGCAACACTAGATGGTTTATTATTAGGCTGCATTTGTTGCTCAAATTCTTTTGCCACAATCTGATTTTCACTTTTATTTTTCTCCTGTATTGCTTTATTAGCTCTATTAATATCATCTTTCAAAATGGAATCAGAAGTCATAGGAAGCAAAGTAATATTTTTATCCTTATGAACAAGAGTATACTGATTGTTTCTATCATGGTGTACAGAATTTTTATCAAATTGCCATGGTCTACCAAGTAATAAGGAACATGTTTGCATAGGTACCACATCACAATCAACATAATCAGCATATGTAGAGATACTAAAATGCACACGAACAGTACGTGTTACCTTAACCTTGCCACTGTTGTTGAACCATTGGATGTAGTAAAGATGTGGATGTGGTCTTTGATACGTCCATTTTGCATCATGCTTTTATATCGATATTTATTGCATTATGGACTGTTATTTCACTTTATGTCACAATACTTATGGCTATTCTCTCTTATTTTACAAGGTTTACATAAGGAGGGAGAATGCCGACGGCTGGAATTCTGGGCTGGAAAAGGAGCAAATATTAGAGACCTATTCTGCACAGCTCCAAAAGTCCTGAAACTCCACGGAACATCTTAAAATAAATAAAGAAAAATCCTCGCCAAAGATGAAGGCCAGGGGGCCCACACCCTGCTCACGAGGGTGGGGGGCGCCCCCCCCCCTTAGGGCGCGCCCCCCTACCTCGTGGGCCCCCTGGTGGCTCTCCGACGTCCATCTTCTCCTATATGAAGTCTTTCAATGAGAAAAAATTCAGAAGGAACTTTTCGGGATGAGACTCCGCCGCCACGAGGTAGAACCTTGGTGGAACCAATCTAGAGCTCTGGCAGAGCTGTTCTGCCGGGGATACTTCCCTCCGGGAGGGGGAAATCATCACCACCATCATCACCAACGCTCCTCTCATCGAGAGAAGGCAATCTCCATCAACATCTTCACTAGCACCATCTCATCTCCAAACCCTAGTTCATCTCTTGTATCCAATTCTTGTCTCAAAGTTCGGGATTGGTGCTAGTAGGTTGCTAGTAGTGTTGATTACTCCTTGTAGTTGATGCTAGTTGGTTTATTTGGTGGAAGATCATATGTTCAGATCCTATATGCATATTATTACCCCTCTGATTATGAACATGAATATTCTTTGTGAGTAATTACGTTTGTTTCTGAGGACAAGGGAGAAGTCTTGCTATTAGTAGTCATGTGAATTTGGTATTCGTTTGATATTTTGATAAGATGTACGTTGTCTAGCCTCTAGTGGTGTTATGTGAACGTCGACTGCATAACACTTCACCATTATTTGGGCCCAGAGGAAGGCATTGAGAAGTAATAAGTAGATGATGGGTTGCTAGAGTGACAGAAGCTTAAACCCTAGTTTATGCGTTGCTTCGTAAGGGGCTGATTTGGATCCACATGTTTCATGCTATGGTTAGGTTTACCTTAATACTTTTGTTGTAGTTGTGGATGCTTGCAATAGAGGTTAATCATGCTTGTTCAAGTAAGAACAACACCCAAGCACCGGTCCACCCACATATCAAATTATCAAAGTATCGAACGCGAACCATATGAACATGATGAAAACTAGCTTGACGATATTCCCATGTGTCCTCGGGAGCGCTTTTCCTATTATAAGAGTTTGTTCCGGCTTGTCCTTTGCTACAAAAAGGATTAGGCCGTCTTTCTGCACTTTATTTACCTTTGTTACTTGTTGCTCGTTACAATTTATCCTATCACAAAACTATCTGTTACCACTTATTTCAGTACTTGCAGAGAATACCTTGCTCAAAACCGCTTATCATTTCATTCTGCTCCTCGTTGGGTTTGACATTCTTACTTGTCAAAAGGACTACGATAGATCCCCTATACTTGTGGGTCATTAAGACTCTTTTTCTGGCGCCGTTGCCGGGGAGTGTAGCGCCTTTGGTAGGTGGAATTTGGTAAGGAAAAATTTATACAGTGTGCTGAAATTTACTGTCACTTGCTACTTTGGAAAGTAATTCTCTGAGGGGCTTGTTCGGGGCATCTTCACCCCGTCCAGTAGAGCAAAGAGTTGCTCCTCAACCTACTGAACCTATTGAAAATGAAACTCCTTTTGAATTTCCTTCGGGTATGATGGAAAAGCTGCTAGCTAACCCTTTTACAGGAGATGGAACAAAGCATCCTGATGAGCACTTAATATATGTGGATGAAGTTTGTGGCTTATTTAAGCTTGCAGGTATACCCGATGATGTTGCTAAGAAGAAGGTCTTCCCTTTATCTTTGAAGGGAGACGCATTGATATGGTATAGGCTATGTGATGATATGAGATCATGGGACTATAAAAGATTGAAGTTGGAATTTCATCAGAAGTATTACCCTATGCATCTTGTTCATCGTGATCGCAATTATATATATAATTTCTGGCCTCGCAAAAGAGAAAGCATCGCTCAAGCTTGGGGGAGGCTTAAATCAATGTTATATTCATGCCCCGATCATGAGCTCTCAAGAGAAATGATTATTCAAAATTTATATGCTCGGCTTTCTGAAAACAATCGCACCATGCTCGATACTTCTTGTGCTATTTTATGATGAAGACTATTGAATTTAGATGGAATTTATTGGATATAATTAAATGCAACTCTGAAGATTGGGACCTCGACGAAGGTAAGGAGTCAGGTATGACACCTAAGTTTGATTGTGTTAAATCTTTTATGGACACCGATATTTTCCGTAAGTTTAGCACTAAATATGGACTTGACTCTGAGATAGTAGCTTCTTTCTGTGAATCTTTTGCTACTTATGTTGATCTCCCTAAAGAGAAGTGGTTTAAATATCATCCTTCCATAGAAATAAAAGTAGTTGCACCTATTAAAGTTGAAGAAAAGACTGTCACTTATAATGATCCTATTGTTCCTACTCCTTATGTTGAGAAACCACCTTTCCCTGTTAGAATAAAGGATCATGCTAAAGCTTCAACTGTTGTTCGTAAAAGCAATATTAGAACTTATACACCTCCTGAGCAAGTTAAAGTAGAACCTAATATTGCTATTGTTAAAGATCTCTTGTCTGATAATATAGATGGGCATGTTATTCAGTTCGAAGGTGAAACTGCTAGAATTGCTAAACCTTGTGCTAAAGATAAACATAGACCTGTGGTAGGCGTGCCTGTTATTTCTGTTAAAATAGGATATCATTGTTATCATGGTGATGTCTACTACACAACCTTCTTATTGTAGACGTTGTTGGGCCTCCAAGTGCAGAGGTTTGTAGGACAGTAGCAAATTTCCCTCAAGTGCATGACCTAAGGTTTATCAATCCGTAGGAGGCGTAGGATGAAGATGGTCTCTCTCAAGCAACCCAGCAACCAAATAACAAAGAGTCTCTTGTGTCCCCAACACACCCAATACAATGGTAAATTGTATAGGTGCACTAGTTCGGCGAAGAGATGGTGATACAAGTGGTATATGGATAGTAGATAATAGTTTTTGTAATCTGAATATATAAAAACAGCAAGGTAACTAATGATAAAAGTGAGCGTAAACGATATTGCAATGCGTGTAAATAAGGCCTAGGGTTCATACTTTTGCTAGTGTAAATTCCCTCAACAATACTAACATAATTGGATCATAAAACTATCCCTTAACATGCAACAAAGAGTCACTCCAAAGTCACTAATAGCGGAGAACGAACGAAGAGATTATGGTAGGGTACGAAACCACCTCAAAATTATTCTTTCCAAACTATCTGTTGGGCTATTCCTATAAGTGTCACAAACAGCCCTGGAGTTCGTACTAGAATAACACCTTAAGACACAAATCAATCAAAACCCTAATGTCACCTAGATACTCCAATGTCACCTCAAGTATCTGTGGGTATGATTATACGATATGCATCACACAATCTCAGATTCATCTATTCAACCAACACACAGAGCCTCAAAGAGTGCCCCAAAGTTCCTACCGGAGAATCACGACGAAAACATGTGCCAACCCCTATGCATAGGTTCATGGGCGGAACCCGCAAGTTGATCACCAAAACATACATCAAGTGAATCACGTGGTATCCCATTGTCACCACAGATACACATGGCAAGACATACATCAAGTGTTCTCAAATCTTTAAAGACTCAATACGATAAGATTACTTCAAAGGGGAAACTCAATTCATTACAAGAGAGAAGAGGGGGAGGAGAAACATAAGATCCAACTATAATAGCAAAGCTCGCGATACATCAAGATCGTGCCAAATCAAGAACACGAGAGAGAGAGAGAGATCAAACACATAGCTACTGGTACATACCCTCAGCCCCGAGGGAGAACTACTCCCTCCTCATAATGGAGAGCACCGGGATGATGAAGATGGCCACCGGTGAGGGTTCCCCCCTCCGGCAGGGTGCCGGAACAGGGTCCCGATTGACTTTTGGTGGCTACGGAGGCTTCTGGCGGCGGAACTCCCGATCTATCTTGCGTTTTGGAAGTTTTAGGGTACGTGGAGTTATATAGGCGGAAGACAGGGGGCGCGCCCTAGGGGGGGTGGGCGCACCCCCACCCTTGTGGGCAGCTCCCGTATCTTCTGACATGGGGTCCAAGTCCATCAGGTGTGTTTCCTTCCAAAAATAACTTCTCCAGTTGATTTCGTTCCGTTTTGACTCCGTCTGATATTCCTTTTCTTCAAAACACTGAAATAGGCATAAAACAGCAAATCTGGGCTGGGCCTCCGGTTAATAGGTTAGTCCCAAAAATAATATAGAAGTGGATAATAAAGCCCAATATTGCCCAAAACAGTAGATAATATAGCATGGAGCAATCAAAAATTATAGATACGTTGGAGACGTATCAAGCATCCCCAAGCTTAATTCCTGCTCGTCCTCGAGTAGGTAAATGATAAAAAAGATAATTTTTGATGTGGAATGCTAGTTGGCATAATTTCAATGTAATTCTTCCTACTTGTGATATGAATATTCAGATCCGAAAGATTCAAGACAAAAGTTCATATTGACATAAAAACAATAATACTTCAAGCATACTAACAAAGTAATTATGTCTTCTCAAAATAACATGGCTAAAGAAAGCTATCCCTACAAAATCATATAGTCTGGCTATGCTCCATCTTCACCACACAAAGTATTCAAATCATGCACAACCCCGATGACAATCCAAGCAATTGTTTCATACTTTTGATGTTCTCAAACTTTTTCAATCTTCACGCAATATATGAGCGTGAGCCATGGACATAGCACTATAGGTGGAATAGAATGGTGGTTGTGGAGAAGACAAAAAGGAAGAAGATAGTCTCACATCAACTAGGTGTATCAACGGGCTATGGAGATGCCTATCAATAGATATCAATGTGAGTGAGTAGGGATTGCCATGCAACGGATGCACTAGAGCTGTAAATGTATGGAAGCTCAACAAAAGAAACTATTGGATGTGCATCCGACTTGCTTGCTCACGAAGACCTAGGGCAATTTGAGGAAGCCCATCATTGGAATATACAAGCCAAGTTCTATAATGTAAAATTCCCACTAGTATATGAAAGTGACAACATATGAGACTCTCTATATGAAGAATGTGGTGCTACTTTGAAGCACAATATATGAGACTCGCTATATCATGGTGCTACTTTGAAGCACAAGTGTGGAAAAAAGGATAGTAGCATTGCCCCTTTTTATTTATTTTCTTTTTTTATTTGGCCTTTCCTTTTTTTTGGCCTTTCCCTTTTTTGGCCTTTTTTTGGGACAATGCTCTATTGAATGGTGATCATCACACTTCTATTTATTTACAACTCAAGAATTACAACTCGATACTAGAACAAAGATGACTCTATATGAATGCCTCCGGCGGTGTACCGGGATATGCAATGAATCAAGAGTGACATGTATGAAAGAATTATGAATGGTGGCTTTGCCACAAATACAATGTCAACTACATGATCATGCAAAGCAATATGACAATGATGAAGCGTGTCATAATAAACGGAACGTTGGAAAATTGCATGGCAATATATCTCGGAATGGCTATGGAAATGCCATAATAGGTACGTATGGTGGCTGTTTTGAGGAAGGTATATGGTGGGTTTATGGTACCGGCGAAAGTTGTGCGGTACTAGAGAGGCTAGCAGAGGTGGAAGGGTGAGAGTGCGTATAATCCACGGACTCAACATTAGTCATAAAGAACTCACATACTTATTGCAAAAATCTATTAGTTATCGAAACAAAGTACTACGTGCATGCTCCTAGGGGTATAGATTGGTAGGAAAAGACCATCGCTCGTCCCCGACCGCCACTCATAAGGAATACAATCAATAAACACCTCATGCTCCAACTTTGTTACATAACGGTTCACCATACGTGCATGCTACGGGAATCACAAACTTCAACACAAGTATCTCTCAAATTCACAACTACTCAACTAGCATGACTCTAATATCACTATCTCCATATCTCAAAACAATCATCAAGCATCAAACTTCTCTTAGTATTCAACACACTCATAAGAGAATTTTTATTATTCTTGAATATCTAGCATATTAGGATTTTAAGCAAATTACCATGCTATTAAGACTCTCAAAATAATATAAGTGAAGCATGAGAGTTCATCTATTTCTTCAAAATAAAACTACCACCATGTTCTAAAAGGTATAAGTGAAGCACTAGAGCAAATGACAAACTACTCCGAAAGATATAAGTGAAGATCAATGAGTAGTTGAATAATTATGCAACTATGTGAAGACTCTCTAACATTTAATAATTTCAGATCTTGATATTTTATTTAAACAGCAAGCAAAGTGAAATAAAATGACATTCTAAGAACAGCAAACATTATGTGAAGAAGTAAAAACTTAGGATCAACCGATACTGACCGATAATTATTGAAGAAGAAAGGTGGGATGCCAACCGGGGCATCCCCAAGCTTAGACGCTTGAGACTTATTGAAATATTATCTTGGGGTGCCTTGGGAATCCCCAAGCTTGAGCTTTTGTGTCTCCTTAATTCCTCTCATATCACGGTCTCCCTAAATCTCAAAAGCTTCATCCACACAAAACTCAACAAGGACTCATGAGATAAGTTAGTATAAACCATTGCAAAAAACTTATCATACTCTACTGTAGCAAATCAATAAAATTATTATTCAACATTGCATACTAAATTCCTCTGCATATTTAATAGTCCTATCCTCAAATAGAATCATTAAAGAAGCAAACATATGCAAACAATGCAAACATAACAGCAATCTGCCTAAACAGGATAGTCTGTCAAGAATGCTGCAACATCCATAATTCCATAGCTCCAAAAATTATGAAAGAAAATTCCCACTGTAGTAAATTTATCATAGCTTAATATGCAAAACGTTTCAACATTTATCACATTCTTACTTTTCTAGGGAATTATTGCAACGGCGATAAACTTTCTGTTTTCAAACAGCAACATGTATACTTGTAACATAGGCATAGTAAAGGCTATCAATGCCAATTTTATTGAAATAAAAGATGCAAAACATTTTTCTAAATAACAGCAAGCAAATCCTAACAAAATAAATTGACGCTCCAAGCAAAACACATATCATGTGGTGAATAAAAATATAGCTCCAAGTAAAGTTACCGATGAACGAAGACGAAAGAGGGGATGCCTTCCGGGGCATCCCCAAGCTTAGGCTCTTGGTTATACTTGAATATTACCTTGGGGTGCCTTGGGAATACCCAAGCTTAGGCTATTACCACTCCTTGTTCCATAGTCCATCGAATCCTTACCCAAAACTTGAAAACTTCACAACACAAAACTTAAAGTAGAAAACTCGTAAGCTCCGTTAGTATAAAATAAATCACCACTTCAAGGTACTGTAATTAACTCATTCTTTATTTATATTGGTGTTAAACCTACTGTATTCCAACTTCTCTATGATTTATAAACTATTTTACTAGCCATAGATTCATCAAAATAAGCAAACAACACATGAAAAACAGAATCCGTCAAAAACAGAACAGTATGTAGTAATCTGGATCAAACGTATACTTATGGAACTCATAAAATTCTCAAATAAATTGCTGGACCTGAGGAATTTATCTATTAATAATATGAAAAAACAATTAACTAAATAGCACTCTCCAAATAAAAATGGCAGCAGTTCTCGTGAGCGCTAAAGTTTCTGTTTTTTACAGCATGACCAACAAGACTTTCCCCAAGTCTTCCCAAAGGTTCTACTTGGCACAAACACTAATTAAACACATAAAACCACACTAAACAGAGGCTAGATGAATTATTTATTACTAAATAGGAACAAAAAGCAAGGAACTAAAATAAAATTGGGTTGCCTCCCAACAAGCGCTATCGTTTAACGCCCCTAGCTAGGCATGATGATTTCAATGATGCTCACATAAAAGATAAGAATTGAAACATAAAGAGAGCACCATGAAGAATATTACTAGCACATTTAAGTCTAACCCACTTCCTATGCATAGGTATTTTGTGAACAAACAACTTATGGGAGCAATAATAAACTAGCATAGGAAGGCAAAACAAGCATAACTTCAAAACTTTAAGCACATAGAGAGGAAACTTGATATTATTGCAATTCCTACAAGCATAAGTTCCTCCCTCATAATAATTTTCAGTAGCATCATAAATGAATTCAACAATATAACCAGCACCTAAAGTATTCTTTTCATGATCTACAAGCATAGAAATTTTATTGCTCTCCACATAAGCAAAATTCTTCTCATTTGGGATAGTGGGAGTATCATAAGAGACTCGAATACTATAAATTGTTTCCACATTAAAAGAGTAATTTTCAGTGAAGGGATAATCATAATCATGACAAGTTTTATAAATATAATCACTACTTTTTATAGCATAAGTATCATCACAATAATCATCATAGGTAGGAGGCATGCTTTCATCATAGTAAATTTGCTCATCAAAGCTTGGGGGACAAAAAATATCATCTTCATCAAACATAGCTTCCCCAAGCTTGTGGCTTTGCATATCATTAGCATCATGGGTATTCAAGGAATTCATACTAACAATATTGCAATCATGCTCATCATTCAAATATTTAGTGCCAAACATTTTATAGATTTCTTCTTCTAGCACTTGAGCACAATTATCCTTTTCATCATACTCACGAAAGATATTAAAAAGATGAAGCGTATGAGACAAACTCAATTCAATATTTTTGTAGTTTTATTTTATAAACTAAACTAGTGATAAAAACAAGAAACTAAAAGACTCGATTGCAAGGTCTAAAGATATACCTTCAAGCACTCACCTCCCCGGCAACGGCGCGAGAAAAGAGCTTGATGTCTACTACACAACCTTCTTCTTGTAGACGTTGTTGGGCCTCCAAGTGCAGAGGTTTGTAGGACAGTAGCAAATTTCCCTCAAGTGGATGACCTAAGGTTTATCAATCCGTAGAAGGCGTAGGATGAAGATGGTCTTTCTCAAGCAACCCCGCAACCAAATAACAAAGAGTCTCTTGTGTCCCCAACACACCCAATACAATGGTAAATTGTATAGGTGCACTAGTTCGGCGAAGAGATGGTGATACAAGTGGTATATGGATAGTAGATAATAGTTTTTGTAATCTGAATATATAAAAACAGTAAGGTAACTAATGATAAAAGTGAGTGTAGACGGTATTGCAATGCGTGGAAATAAGGCCTAGGGTTCATACTTTCGCTAGTGTAAGTTCCCTCAACAATACTAACATAATTGGATCATAAAACTATCCCTCAACATGCAACAAAGAGTCACTCCAAAGTCACTAATAGCGGAGAACGAACGAAGAGATTATGGTAGGGTACGAAACCACCTCAAAGTTATTCTTTCCAATCAATCCGTTGGGCTATTCCTATAAGTGTCAGTAACGCCCCGCACATACCCGCCGGTGGTCGTCACTCCTGGCGGGATCTAGACTGGCCCCATAGATCAATACTAGTCTTTTCTGCGCACTTTGTCCTCACTCGTGCGCACCCGGGAGCAACTTCCCGGTCGGTCACCCATCCTGACACTACTCAAAGCTAAGCACGCTTAACTTTGGAGTTCTGTCCGAATGGGCTCCCGGAAAAGAAGGAATTCCTTATTGATATGTGTAGTCTATCATCCCTAATAAGCTAGGCTATCACATACACCCCCACTCAGAGGAACCGACGTCCTCGTCGGGCCACAGGAACGTTCCCTCTTGGCACAAACGTCTGTGCTTCCAGTCCGGTACACGTGACATGCCGGGTGCCACGACGGGTCACAAACGTCATGAACAACATGACCACGCACCTGTCCGCAACCATCCATGTAACCGCGAGGGTCGGCTCTGATACCAACTTGTAACGCCCGGGACATACCCGCCGGTGGTCGTCACTCCTGGCGGGATCTAGACTGGCCCCACATATCAATACTAGTCTTTTCTGCGCACTTTGTCCTCACTCGTGCGCACCCGAGAGCAACTTCCCGGTCGGTCACCCATCCTGACACTACTCCAAGCTGAGCACGCTTAACTTTGGAGTTCTGTCCGAATGGGCTCCCAGAAAAGAAGGAATTCCTTATTGATATGACTAGTCTATCATCCCTAATAAGCCAGGATATCACAGTGTCACAGACAGCCCTAGAGTTCGTACTAGAAGAACACCTTAAGACACAAATCAATCAAAACCCTAATGTCACCTAGATACTCCAATGTCACCTCAAGTATCTGTGGGTATAATTATACGATATGCATCACACAATCTCAGATTCATCTATTCAACCAACACACAGAACCTCAAAGAGTGCCCCAAAGTTCCTACCAGAGAATCACGACAAAAACATGTGCCACTCCCTATGCATGGGTTCATGGGCGGAACCCGCAAGTTGATCACCAAAACATACATCAAGTGAATCACGTGGTATCCTATTGTCACCACAGATACGCACGGCAAGACATACATCAAGTGTTCTCAAATCTTTAAAGACTCAATCCGATAAGATTACTTTAAAGGGGAAACTCAATTCATTACAAGAGAGAAGAGGGGGAGGAGAAATATAAGATCCAACTATAATAGCAAAGCTCGTGATACATCAAGATCGTGCCAAATCAAGAACACGAGAGAGAGAGATCAAACACATAGCTACTGGTACATACCCTCAGCCCCGAGGGAGAACTACTCCCTCCTCGTCATGGAGAGCACTTGGATGATGAAGATGGCCACTGGTGAGGGTTCCCCCCTCCGGCAGGGTGCCGGAACAGGGTCCCGATTGACTTTTGGTGGCTACGGAGGCTTCTGGCGGCGGAACTCCCGATCTATCTTGCGTTTTGGAAGTTTTAGGGTACGTGGAGTTATATAGGCGGAAGAAGTACGTCAGGGGAGCCACGAGGGCCCCACGAGACAGGGGGGCGCGCCCCCACCCTCGTGGGCAGCTCCCATATCTTCTGACGTGAGGTCCAAGTCCATCAGGTGTGTTTCCTTCCAAAAATAACTTATCCAGTTGATTTCGTTCCGTTTCGACTCCGTCTAATATTCCTTTTCTTCAAAACACTGAAATAGGCATAAAACAGCAAATCTGGGTTGGGCCTCCTATTAATAGGTTAGTCCCAAAAATAATATAAAAGTGGATAATAAAGCCCAATATTGCCCAAAACAGTAGATAATATAGCATGGAGCAATCAAAAATTATAGATACGTTGGAGACGTATCACATGGCTTATGTGATATGGGTGCTAGTGCTAGTGCAATACCTATTGACTTATATAAAGAAATTAAGAATGAAATTGCACCTGCTGAGTTAGAAGGTATTGATGTCACAATTAAACCTACCAATAGAGATACTATTTCACCAATTGAAATTATTAGAGATGTTGAAGTCTTGTGTGGGAAAACTAAATATCCTGCTGATTTTTTTGTTCTTACTTCTCCGCAAGATAGCTTGTGTCCCATTATATTTGGTAGACCCTTCTTGAATACTGTCAATGCTACCATAGATTGCAAAAACAATGTTGTTACCATTGGCTTGGATGATATGGTTCATGAGTTTAATTTCTCTAAATTTAGTAAACAACATCGTGAGGAAGAATTACCTAGTAAGGATGAAATTATTGGTCTTGCTTCTATTACCGTACCTCCAAGTGATCCTTTAGAACACTATTTGCTAGACCATGAAAATGATATGTTCATGAATGAAAGAAGGGAAATAGATGAAGTATTCTTTAAACATGAACCTATTCTGCATCACAATTTGCCTGTTGAAATCTTAGGGGATCCTCCTCCACCCAAGGGTGATCCCGTGTTTGAGCTTAAACCGTTGCCTGATAATCTTAAATATGCTTATCTTGATGAAAATAAGATATATCATGTTGTTATTAGTGCTAACCTTTCAGAGCATGAAGAAGAAAGATTATTGAAAACTCTGAAGAAGCACCGTGCTGCTATTGGATATACTCTTGATGATCTTAAGGGCATTACTCCCACTCTATGTCAACATAAAATAAATTTGGAAGCAGATGCCAAACTAGTTCGTGATCCTCAACGACGTCTGAATCCTAAAATGGAAGAAGTGATAAGAAAAGAAATACTAAAGCTTCTGGAGGCAGGTATAATCTATCCCATTGCTGATAGTGAGTGGGTAAGTCCTGTCCATTGTGTCCCTAAGAAGGGAGGTATTACTGTTGTTCCTAATGATAAAGATGAATTGATTCCACAAAGAATTATCACAGGTTATAGGATGGTAATTGATTTCCACAAATTAAATAAAGCTACTAAGAAAGATCATTACCCCTTACCTTTTATTGATCAAATGCTAGAAAGATTATGCAAACATACACACTATTGCTTTCTAGATGGTTATTCTGGTTTCTCTCAAATACATGTGTCGACTAGAGATCAATCAAAGACTACTTTTACATGCCCTTTTGGTACTTTTGCTTATAGACATATGCCTTTTGGTTTATGTAATGCACCTACTACCTTTCAAAGATGCATGATGGCTATATTCTCTGACTTTTGTGAAAAGATTTGTGAGGTTTTCATGGACGACTTTTCCGTCTATGGTTCCTCTTTTGATGATTGCTTGAGCAATCTTGATCGAGTTTTGCAGAGATGTGAAGAAACTAATCTTGTCTTGAATTGGGAAAAGTGCCACTTTATGGTTAATGAAGGTATTGTCTTGGGGCATAAAGTTTCTGAAAGAGGTATTGAAGTTGATAAAGCCAAGGTTGATGCTATTGAAAAGATGCCATGTTCCAAGGACATCAAAGGTATAAGAAGTTTCCTTGGCCACGCCGGATTTTACAAGAGGTTCATTAAGGACTTCTCAAAAATTTCCCGGCCTCTGACTAATCTACTACAAAAAGATATACCATTTGTCTTTGATGATGATTGTGTAGAAGCAGTTGAAATACTTAAGAAAGCATCAGTCTCTACACCTGTTGTTCAGCCACCTGATTGGAATTTACCCTTTGAAATTATGTGTGATGCTAGTGATTATGCTGTAGGTGCTGTTCTAGGGCAAAGATTTGATAAGAAATTAAATGTTATTCATTATGCTAGTAAGACTCTAGACAATGCTCAAAGAAATTATGCTACTACTGAAAAAGAGCTTTTAGCAGTTGTATTTGCTTGTGATAAGTCAGATCTTATATTGTTGATTCTAAAGTAACTATTTAAACTGATCATGCTGCTATTAAATACCTTATGGAAAAGAAAGATGCTAAACCTAGACTTATTAGATGGGTTCTCTTGCTACAAGAATTTGATTTGCATATTGTTGATAGAAAGGGAGCTGAGAACCCCGTTGCAGACAACTTGTCTAGGTTAGAAAATATTTTTGATGACCCACTACCTATTAATGATAGCTTTCCTGATGAATAATTAAATGTTATAAGTACTTCTCGTAGTACTCCATGGTATGCCGATTATGCTAATTATATTGTTGCTAAGTTTATACCACCTAGCTTCACATACCAGGAAAAGAAAAAGTTTTTCTATGATTTAAGACATTACTTTTGGGATGACCCACATCTTTATAAAGAAGGAGTAGATGGTGTTATTAGACGTTGTGTACCTTAGCATGAACAGGAACAGATCCTACGCAAGTGTCATTCCGAGGCTTATGGAGGACACCACGCTGGAGATAGAACTGCACGTAAGATATTGCAATCTGGTTTTTATTGGCCACTCTCTTCAGGGATGCCCGTAAGTTTGTCTTGTCTTGTGATGAATGTCAAAGAATTGGTAATATTAGTAGACGTCAAGAAATGCCTATGAATTATTCTCTTGTTATTGAACAGTTTGATGTTTGGGGCTTTGATTATATGGGACCTTTTCCTGCCTCTAATGGATACCCACATATTTTAGTTGTTGTTGATTACGTTACTAAGTGGGTAGAAGCTATTCCAACTAGTAGTGCTAATCATAACACTTCTATTAAAATGCTTAAGGAAGTTATTTTCCCGAGGTTTGGAGTCCCTAAATATTTAATGACTGATGGCGGTTCACACTTTATTCATGGTGCTTTCCGTAAAATGCTTGCTAAATATGATGTTAATCATAGAATTGCATCTCCTTATCACCCTCAGTCTAGTGGTCAAGTAGAGTTGAGCAATAGAGAACTCAAATTAATTTTGCAAAAGACTGTTAATAGGTCTAGAAAGAATTGGTCCAAGAAACTTGATGATGCATGTCTCCATATAAAAATCCTATGGGTATGTCTCCATATAAAATGGTTTATGGGAAGCATGTCACTTACCTCTCGAACTAGAACATAAGGCATATTGGGCTATTAAAGAGCTTAATTATGATTTTAAACTTGCCGGTGAGAAGAGGTTATTTGATATTAGCTCACTTGATGAATGGAGAACCCAAGCTTATGAAAATGCCAAGTTGTTTAAAGAAAAAGTTAAAAGATGGCATGACAAAAGGATATAAAAGCGTGAGTTTAATGTAGGTGATTATGTATTGCTATACAACTCTCGTTTAAGATTTTTTGCAGGAAAACTTCTCTCTAAATGGGAAGGCCCCTATGTTATCGAAGAGGTCTATCCTTCCGGTGCCATAAAGATCAACAACTTCGAGGGCACAAATCCGAAGGTGGTAAACGGTCAAAGAATTAAGCATTATATCTCAGGTAATCCCATAAATGTTGAAACCAATATTATTGAAACCGTAACCCCGGAGGAATACATAAGGGACACTTTCCGGAACGTTTCAGACTCCGAAAAGGAATAGGTATGTGGTGCGGTAGGTAAACCGACTCCAAAACAATTTTTAAGGCAATATTTCTCCGTTTTGGAATATTTAGAAAAATAGAAAAATAAGTAGCAGTCCGGGAAGGACACGAGGGCCCCACGAGGGTGGTGGGCGCGCCCCCTACCTCGTGAGCACCTCGTGTGCCTTCCGGACTCTGTTTTCTTGCACGATACGTATTTTGGTCGGTAAAAATTCATTATATATTCTCCCGAAGGTTTTGACTCCCGTATCACGCAATTATTCTCTGTTCTTGTTTCGAGCTGTTTTTCTGACAGATCTAGATTATCATGACGTCCCCAAGTGCTTCCAAGGACAAGTTCTTCGAGAAGGTCATCAACCCTTACCTCGCGGAGGTGTTGCGACACCCTCAAACCATTGAGATGCGTGATGGGTTGTTGCACATCCGTGATGTTGAGGGACCAAAGGGAACCGGAAGCGTGGAGACGAGGATCGAAGCAATGGAGCAACAAGTTTTCAAGTGCCAGGGGATGGTGGAGCGTGGAATCAACGCTAGCTACACGATGCTCGCGAAGTTCACTAACAACTACAAGCCAGATGCCAAGAACACCGAGGAGGCCATCTTCAAGCTATATGAGAAGATCGAGCACCTCCAAGCCCAAATCTATGACCTGCAAAACCAAAACTGTGAGTATGAATATAGATTCAAAAGAATGAGTTTGGCTGCAGATTCGAGGATTCCGGAGACTCGATCATCCTTCTATGATGGTGAACCTATGCCTTGGAAGATGGATGACAAGCCCGCATCATCAACAACACCTCCACCTTCTTCACCGATAAAGGAGATATAATCACATGGGTATGGGCACTCCCCATGGCAACTGCCAAGCTCGGGGGAGGTGCCCCGGTATCGTATCACCATCACAACTCCCATCTTTATCATTTTTCTTAGTTCAATCCTATTAATAGTATCTTGATTTAGTAGAATAAAGTTTATGACATGATCTAGTTTTGAGTTTGCTTTATGATCTCTCTATGTAATCGAGTCCATGAGCTATATATAATAAAGATTAGTGTTGAGTCAAGGGCTTGATTATTTTGCCATGATCTTGGGTGAATAAAAGAAAAGAGAAAAAGAATAAAAAGAAACAAAAAGTTCATATTGATCTTATTGAGAGTAATGACTTCACATAGAAAGAGTATGATGATTAAAAGTTGTTGGGAGTTGGCAAACATAGCTTTGGTCATTGTTGCAATTAATAGGAAGTAATAAGGAAGGAGAGGTTTTCACATATAGATATATTATCATTGACATCTTTTATGATTGGGAGCACTCATTAAAATATGACATGCTAAAGAGTTGATGTTGGACAAGGAAGACAACGTAATGAGTTATGTCTTTCTTATATCTGAGATAAAGTATGTTGTCATGGATCCTCTAACTTGTTGAGCTTGCCTTTCCCCCTCATGCTAGCCAAATTCTCAGCACCAAGTAGAAATACTACTTGTGCTTCCAAATACCCTTAAACCAGTTTTGCCATGAGAGTCCACCATATCTACCTATGGATTGAGTAAGATCCTTCAAGTAAGTTGTCATCGGTGCAAAGCAATAAAAATTGCTCTAAATATGTATGATTGATTGGTGTGGGAGAAATAAGCTTTATACGATCTTGTGATGTGAAGTAATAAAAGCGACGGACTACATAATAAAGGTTCATATCACAAGGGGCAATATAAAGTGACGTTCTTTCACATTGAGATTTTATGCATCCAACCATAAAAGCGCATGACAACCTCTGCTTCCCTCTGCGAAGGGCCTATCCTTTATTATTATCTTCTACCTTATGCAAGAGTCATGGTGATCTTCACCTTTCCTTTTTCATTTTATCTTTTGGCAAGCTCAGCATGTTGGAAATAACATGATATATATATCTAATTGGATGTAGGGTAGCATGAACCATTATTGTTGACATTACCCTTGAGGTAAAAGGTTGTGGGGCAAAACTATAAGCCCCTATCTTTCTCTGTGTCCGACTAAAACTCCGTAACCACAAGTATTGCGTGAGTGTTAGCAATTATGGAGGACTAAATGATAGTTGAGTATGTGGACTTGCTTTTTAGCTCTGACATAGACTCTTTCCGATGTTATGATAAATTGCAATTGCTTCAATGGCTGAGATTATAGTTTGTCGGAGCCCAATAAGGTTTATGATTTATACTTTTGCATTGTGAATAGATCACCACTTGAACATAAGTAATCATATGACAAAAGCTATATATGTTGCTGCTATGAGAATAATCATGATGCCTTCATGTACGTATTTTATTTTTATCGACGCCTCTACCTCTAAATATGAGGACATATTTATTGTTATTGGCTTTTCGCTTGAGGACAAGCGAGGTCTAAGCTTGGGGGAGTTGATACGTCCATTTTGCATCATGCTTTTATATCGATATTTATTACATTATGGACTGTTATTTCACTTTATGTCACAATACTTATGGCTATTCTCTCTTATTTTACAAGGTTTACATAAGGAGGGAGAATGCCGGCAGCTGGAATTCTGGGCTGGAAAAGGAGCAAATATTAGAGACCTATTATGCGCAACTCCAAAAGTCCTGAAACTCCACGGAACATCTTAAAATAAATAAAGAAAAATCCTCGCCAAAGATGAAGGCTAGGGGGCCCACACCCTGCTCACGAGGGTGGGGGGCGCGTCCCCCTACATCGTGGGCCCCCTGGTGGCTCTCCGACGTCCATCTTCTCCTATATGAAGTCTTTCGATGAGAAAAAAATTAGAAGGAACTTTTCGGGACGAGACTCCGCCGCCACGAGGGGAACCTTGACGAAACCAATCTAGAGCTCCGGCAGAGCTGTTCTGCCGGGGATACTTCCCTCCGGGAGGGGGAAATCATCACCATCGTCATCATCAACGCTCCTCTCATCAGGAGAGGGCAATCTCCATCAACATCTTCACCAGCACCATCTCATCTCCAAACCCTAGTTCATCTCTTGTATCCAATTCTTGTCTCAAAGTCCGAGATTGGTGCTAGTAGGTTGCTAGTAGTGTTGATTACTCCTTGTAGTTGATGCTAGTTGGTTTATTTGGTGGAAGATCATATGTTCAGATCCTATATGCATATTATTACCCCTTTGATTATGAACATGAATATGCTTTGTGAGTAATTACGTTTGTTCCTGAGGACAAGGGAGAAGTATTGCTATTAGTAGTCATGTGAATTTGGTATTTGTTTGATATTTTGATAAGATGTATGCTGTCTAGCCTCTAGTGGTGTTATGTGAACGTCGACTACATAACACTTCACCATTATTTGGGCCTAGAGGAAGGCATTGGGAAGTAATGAGTAGATGACGGGTTGCTAGAGTGACAGAATCTTAAACCCTACTTTATGCGTTGCTTCGTAAGGGGCTGATTTGGATCCACATGTTTCATGCTATGGTTAGGTTTACCTTAATATTTTTGTTGTAGTTGCGGATGCTTGCAATAGAGGTTAATCATAAGTGGGATGCTTGTTCAAGTAAGAACATCACCCAAGCACCGGTCCACCCACATATCAAATCATCAAAGTATCAAACGCGAATCATATGAACGTGATGAAAACTAGCTTGACGATATTCCCATGTGTCCTCGGGAGCGCTTTTCCTATTATAAGAGTTTTTTCCGGCTTGTACTTTGCTACAAAAAGGATTGGGCCATCTTGCTGCACTTTATTTACTTTTGTTACTTGTTGCTTGTTACAATTTATCCTATCACAAAACTATCTGTTACCACTTATTTCAGTACTTGCAGAGAATACCTTGCTGAAAACCGCTTATCATTTCCTTCTGCTCCTCGTTGGGTTTGACACTCTTACTTATCGAAAGGACTATGATAGATCCCCTATACTTGTGGGTCATCAGTCTTGTGGTGAGAGATAGCTTCTCCACCATCTCCATGCTAGCCAAGTTATTGTAGCTCCCTCCATCTATGATGACACGAACATAACGTTCCTTCACAACTCCCTTTGTATGGAACAAATTATGCCTTTGATTTTGCTCAGCTTGTGTGACCTGCACACTCAAAACACGTTGAGCAACTAAACATTCATACCTGTCAGCATCTTCAAGAGCCATGTATTGCGTCTCATGATCAGAATCATCTCCACCGTGTTCTTCACGTGTAATAAGAGCCAAAGTCTCTTCATCATAGTCACTAGCGGACTCATACCCACCATCCTCAGTAGCAATCATCACACGCTGAGATTGCATTCTCTCGCCAAATGTCCTCTTCCCTTACAACGACGATAAATAATATCACTTGTGTGCCATGTTGATGCCATGGACGAAGAAGAGCTCTTCGCAGGTCCGGCAGGTGTGCTCTTAGCAGATAGTGGTTGTTGTGCCTGCTTTTTTGTATCACGGCTGGAGGTGGCACCTGATGGAGGTGCTGGTGGAGTGGAAGTAGAGGATGCACGTGGTGTCCATGATGAAGATCGACCTGTAGAAAAGTTAGTTCACGCCAATGCCTGTCGATCCTGGACTTCACGTTCAACTTTACAAGCAAGATGGAATAAACGAGTGATATTAGTATACTACTTATACTCTAGAATGGTCTGAATCTCTCTATTCACTCCACCCATAAAACGTGCAAGCATAGCATCATTCTCCTCAACAATACCACATCTAATCATGCCAGTTTGTAATTCCTGATAATATTCTTCTACAAAAAATTTTCCTTGTCTTAAATGCTGCAATTTTTGAAGTAATTCACATTGATAATATGGTGGAACCCAACGAGTACGCATAGCAGTTTTCAAAGCAGCCCAAGTAGTTGGAATAGGATATAATCTACAATGTTCAGACCACCAAACACATGCAAAGCTAGTGAAAGCACAAACAACAGCAGGAACACGTCTCTCCTCAGGATATTGTAAACATGTAAATCGTTGTTCGGTTTCTAACTCCCAAGTAAGATATATATCAAGAACATATCTACCCTCAAATGGTGAAATATTCAATTTTAGTTTAGGAAGATGGTCATGTACCTCAGGTGGTGGTGCAGCCCTACCGTTGCAATGATATGCATGAGGACGACCTGGTGGTGGTGGTGCTGGTGGTTGCACGTAGTTCTGATTTTGGTCAACCTCATCCTCGTAATGGTCCTCCGCCTCTGCAGTAGCAGCAGGAGCGGCCGAAGCATCAACAACGGCACCAGAATTTTGCCCAGGGTCAATGGGAACGCGCTGTGCTTGTCCCACTTGATTTGGAAAGCGACGTTGTTGTTGTTGTTTTTGTTGTTGTAGAGGTGCGTTAGGGGCAGCCGGGGGTGGTGGAAGACGCGCGAGCAATTCATTAAACTTGTTATCGAGCTTTGTTTCGAACGTCTTCTCCATGCCATTTATCTTCTCCATGGCCTCTTCAAATCTGTTTAGCACATCTTGCACCTATCCACTCATCATTTGCTGAAATTTATCATGCAACTCCTTATTCGTCATGTTCTCCCAGTCAGTCTCGTCGGCTTGTGATCCTGCCATGGTTAGCAGCAATAGAAACACACAAGAATATGATCCTACAGACTGCTAACAAGAGGTGGTGGTGGATGTCACAAATCCATCAAGCAAATATCAAATTCTTACCAGTTTTTACCCAGCAGCAGGCGGTCATCGGCAACCGTCGTAGTCAAAACTCTCAAAGCTTGGATAGAGCGATTACCAGGGAGAGTCAAACGCACGACGTAGATGTATGTGGAGCTAGGAAGGCTTATAATATAGTAGCAAAAAGGGTCAGCAATAATCAATTCAGAGATGCAAAGTTGAATAAACGCTCAATGACGGTACTGTGCTGGTCCTAGGCTAGACCGTACTAGAGACGCGAGCCTAGAACACGAACAAAATCACGACGCGACACGTAAACAAGGGAGGAGCACTCTCTGATTTTTTTTATTTTTTTTCACCTTTTTGCACTTTTTTTCCTCTTTTTTTGCTCCGCAACAATTTTTTTCCGAAAAAGTCTACAAATGATCTAAAAACTGCCTAGCCAGAATTTTCCAGACTTAGTTTTTTTTGAGTTTGGAACTATTTTTCTTCTGCGGGTAGCACGGAATCTCAGGAGTCCTACTCTATCACGACTCGAAGTATCGCGTGATCTGGAACTCGAAAACAAAGCAACAAATACTGGACTCGGACTAGGATTGGTAGCGGAGATGAATCTGGTGGAACTCGGACTGGTGGCGGCGATGAATCTGGTGGAACTCGGACTGGTGGTTGTATATGGCGATGGTATATATGTGGACTCGGATTGGTGATTGTATATGGCGATGGTATATGTGGACTTGGATTGGTGGTTGTATATGTTGGGGAAAGTTGCAGAAAACAAAAATTTTCCTACGGTTTCACCAAGATCCATCTATGAGTTCATCTAGCAACGAGTGATCAGATTGCATCTACATACCTTTGTAGATCATGCGCGGAAGCGTTCAAGGACAGGGATGAGGAAGTCGTACTCGACGTGATCCAAATCACCGGAGATCCTAGCGCCGAACGGATGACACCTCCGTGTTCAACACACGTACGGTCAGCGTGATGTCTCCTCCTTCTTGATCCAGCAAGGGGGGAGGAGAGGTTGATGAAGATCCAGCAGCACGACGGCGTGGTGGTGGATGCAGGGCGTCACCGCAGCAGGGCTTCGCCGTTATACTGCGAGAGGGAGAGGTGTAGCAGGGGAGAGGGAGGCGCCAAGACTCAAGGGTACCGCTGCCCCTCCCTCCCCCCTTTATATAGGCTCCCCTAGGGGGGGCGCCGGCCCTAGGAGATGGGATCTCCTAGGGGGGCGGCGGCCAAGGGTGGAGTAGCCCCCAAGGCAAGTGGGGCGCCCCCCACCCTAGGGTTTCCAACCCTAGGCGCAGGGGGTGGGCCAAGGGGGGTACACCAGCCCACTATGGGCTGGTTCTCCTCCCCACTTTAGCCCATGGGGCCCTCCGGGATGGGTGGCCCCACCCGGTGGACCCCCGGGACCCTTCCGGTGGTCCCGGTACAATACCGGTGACCCCGAAACTCTCTCGATGGCCGAAACTGCACTTCCTATATATAATTCTTCACCTCCGGACCATTTCGGAACTCCTCGTGACATCCAGGATCTCATCCAGGACTTCGAACAACTTTCGGGTTACTGCATATTCATATCTCTACAACCCTAGCGTCACCGAACCTTAAGTGTGTAGACCCTACGGGTTCGGGAGACATGTAGACATGACCGAGACGGCTCTCCGGTCAATAACCAACAGCGGGATCTGGATACCCATGTTGGCTCCCACATGCTCCTCAATGATCTCATCGGATGAACCACGATGTCGAGGATTCAAGCAACCCCGTATACAATTCCCTTTGTCAATCGGTACGTTACTTGCCCGAGATTCGATCGTCGGTATCCCAATACCTCGTTCAATCTCGTTACCGGCAAGTCACTTTACTCGTACCATAATGCATGATCCCGTGACCAGACACTTGGTCACTTTGAGATCATTATGATGATGCATTACCGAGTGGGCCCAGAGATACCTCTCCGTCATACGGAGTGACAAATCCCAGTCTTGATCCGTGTCAACCCAACATACACTTTCGGAGATACCCGTAGTATACCTTTATAGTCACCCAGTTACGTTGTGACGTTTGGTATACCCAGAGCACTCCTACGGTATCCGGGAGTTACACGATCTCATGGTCTAAGGAAGAGATACTTGACATTGGAAAAACTCTAGCAAACGAACTATACGATCTTGTCCTATGTTTAGGATTGGGTCTTGTCCATCACATCATTCTCCTAATGATGTGATCCCGTTATCAATGACATCCCCATGTCCATAGCCAGGAAACCATGACTATCTGTTGATTAACGAGCTAGTCAACTAGAGGCTCACTAGGGACACATTGTGGTCTATGTAATCACACATGTATTACGATTTCCGGATAATACAATTAAAGCATGAATAATAGACAATTATCATGAACAAGGAAATATAATAATCATTTTATTATTGCCTCTAGGGCATATTTCCAACAGTATATGGCAGCGGCGATGTATATGGTGGGGTGGTGGTATATGGCAATGATGATGATGATGGTGCGGCGGCGGCGTGGCAACCTGTGAATAGAACTCGAAACTCTAAGGGACTAGACGCTAACACCAGCAACTCGACACGACGATGCAACCGCAAATTCAACAAAGCAAAACTCTAAAAAGACTGTGCAAATGCTCAGATTGGTTCAGATATGATGAACTAATCCTAATTTTTTTGTTGGCTTTTTTCGTGGACTATAGGTATGAAGAACAGACTCGATCTAAACTATGAAAACTGGAAAATCTCACCGAGCAACCTGAAAATCTGATACCACTTGATAGAGGCAAAGGTGTCCCGTCTTTCGATGAGATGGTGGCTATCGTTTTAGAGGAAGTCGACTTTGACGATCCGACTACGAACGTGCGAGGACGTCGCGCCTTAGAAATCGCTAAACCAACTCCGAGGGGTTATTGACCACGCCGGAGCACGATCAACCTGACCACGAGGGCATGTTTCCTGCGAGCAAACGAAGAACAAGCAAGAAACTGAGATTGCAATCTAGATATTGCGAATATAAGATGAAAGCTTTATTGATCAAGGTGGGGTTCTGTGACGTCTTGATCTGGTCGTTGGACACAAACGAAGTACGCGAAGTTGCAGCTATGGCGAACTTTTAATCTAAACAAAACCCGAAGTCTAAACGACGCCCTAAGGGCGGTATATATGGAGGAAGAGGGGGGAATTTCGTGGCCCTTGGAAGAGGGGTCCGAAACCAACCCTAACTCTTGTTTCCCCACACATACGGACTCTAAAAACAGCCTATACTTAAGTATTTCGAAAATACATGGGCCTGGCCCAACAATAAGGTGACGCAGCACCTAAAATAGCCTTTGGACGAAATTTATGAAGTGACATCTTGTATATTTCGTCCAAGACTTCATGCACTCCTTATGGTGGCTTCAAAGTCCTGAAATCATCACTTGTAACTCCGTTCTGGATCCTTGCGCATGCCATCATCTCCACGCTTGAACTTGTTTCAAGGTTCATCTTTCTTGTCCAAGCTAGGCCCTTCATTTGTAAGCAAGACAAATGTATCCAATTTAGGCAGCATCATATTCTCATGAACATTAGAATCGTTACCAAGAAGCGAAAGTACCTGATTATTCAATTGGCGTGCGCGAGCTCTAGTAATTGGTCCAGTATGTATAGCAGCAGGGACTGTGGGTGTAACAATGGTATTGATGTTCTCATCAGAGGGGGAGGACTGCCGATGGATGGGTGCCTCACTGGCGCGGCCAGGGGCGCCTTTTATAGCGGCTCGGGGGTGGCCACACGCGAACGCGTGGCGGAAGGCGGGGCGGCGTCGCTGCACTTTGCCGCCCGTGAATCAATGGCAGGCTAACCGGCGGCCTTGGCATTGATTCCCCGCGGGAAAATCGAGACGATGAGGACGACCAACCTTTGTCTCGTCGACGCGCCGGTCCCGCCACTCTTTCGCACCAAAACGTTCACGCCGGCGCCCCCGAGCGCCCCTAGCGCGCCGGGTTCGGGTTGGGTGCGCCGGCGCCAATTTCGGTTCAATCCGGCGAAAAACAGGCTCGTGGGGTGTGACTGGGCCGATTTTTCGGCGCCGACGCTAAAAAACGGCCTTGGGATAGTCGGTTGGGGCGCGGCTGGAGATGCTCTTAGGTGCGCAAAAAACATGTTTAGTAGCGTGCATCTCTACTATCTATACCAATATAAAAAGACCCAAATAGGCAGATCCAAACCATCTCAACCGTCAAATCATGTAATCTAGCGGTTCAAATTGCTCCAATGTTGAGCACTAAACACGTTTAACGCTCTAATTACCCATCACGACCATTAGTTATAAACATTTTTAGACTCAACGCTATCCCATGAAATCTGCCATGTAATTAATATCTTATCATTCCCGCGAAGAACGCAATTTATATCTTACCAAATATCAATGTGCCACAAATATATCTTACCTAATATAATGTGCCACTAATATCCTACCTAATAGGTGCATTGCACGTACATAATTACTAGTTATTAAAAGAAGCTCCAACGTCATGAGGTTATAATTACTAGTTATTAAAAGAAGCTCCAACGTCATGATGATTCGAACCTCCTCCTATCGCTAGCTCCTCCCACCCACCTCCTCCCACCGAATTTTTTTCAATCCTACAGTCCCTCCAAAAACCAAAGGCAAGTACAAGAGAACCAAGCGGTTCAATCAACAAGAGAACCACGATCGATAAAAGAAACCTGAGCCGGTCTCCACCGCTCCCTCGTTTCCGTTCAAAAAGAAAAAACCTCTCCCCACGAATCACCCGCCCAGGAACTCACGTCCCACACATCCCCCATCTCCCCCGCAGCTCTGGAACGAGATCCTCTGACGTACTTCGATCTACTGCCGAGGGACGTCGTTCGTGTGCTACCGTTCCCTAGCCATCCGACGGCAGCAGGTAAAAACCGGGGAAACAGAGCCGAGAAGCAGCGAACAGCCATCAGCCCAGAAGAGATGCGGCCCATCTTCAAAAAAAAACACCCGCCCCTTTACTCCCCGTCGTCGTTCGCCCGCCATCGCCATGACCGTGCCTAAACCTAGCGCCGCCGCGCCCGCGGGTGATTGGGCGTCCGTCGCTGCCATTGCGGCACCAGCGCGGGAGTGCGGCGGCCGCCGCCGTCCGCGTCCCTAAGAGGGCGAGCGACTGGCAACGCCATGGCCGCCACCACCGCATGGCTGCACCACGCCGTCGAGCTCGCGGCCGCTGCGGGAGGCACAAGTGAGTGCCACGTTGCTAAGCGCAACCAGCCGCAGATGAAGGCCGACCAACACAAGCCTGGAGTGCGACGCACCCTGCAGTGCAACGCTGGAGGAGGCATCAAGTAGCTGCAGCAGGAGCCAGCCAGAGCCTGAAGTTCAGTTCAGTTTAGAAACTGAATCTGAAGGAGGCAGGCAGTAGTTTAGCAGCAAGAGCCTGAAGTGGAGTTTCAGTTTTAATCACTTAATTTGTATTATGTGAGGAAACTACAAGTCAAATTGATCTGAGATTGTATATTAATGTTCTCAAGTGAAAGCAGATCACTCATTCTTGTCAAAATGTGAGCACAACCCTCATTGATGATCTGGGTTCTGTACCGCCAGGGGTTGGCCCCTGTAGTGAGCTTGTATTTAAACTCTCTTTTCTACTATCATAAAGAGCAGTGCTCCTGTTAATATTTTGAAAAAATGGATAACAAAATTTGAGAGCATATCATTGATGTTGTGCACTTGTGAGCATATTGGTGAAATGGGAATTACTGTAAGCATGTGGCATAGGAGATCAATTAAACTATCAAACTGAACCAACTAAATTGAATATTGACAGCAAATTAATGAAACCATTGTAATATAGTGCAGGAGAGAAAAGAGATTAAATAAATTAACTGAAGGACACTGATTCATAACACTAAATTAAAATTCATTGTAATATAGTGCATCGGACAAAAGAGATCAACTAAACTTGAATAAAGTGAATTACGGCCCAAACTAAACATTTGACATTTCCATAATGGAAATTGTTCCAGTTGCTTGCTGCTTTAGGATCACTCAAGTTAGAGCACATGGCTTCCAATTCCAACAACAAAGTACATCACCATAACCTAGTAAAAACATCATCTGTGATTGGTCCCTGTAAATTAAGTAAAAATGTAAGTTCTTTTTCACAGTATCATATCCCGATCTGTAAAGAAATTATATGATTAGTATTACCATCAACAATTGAGTGTAGCTAAAATTGGCATTGTAATCAGTACTATATGCCCCTTTGTCCCCAGAAATACTATCATCTATGATATGTGCTTGTACTTGTGCACCAGCACTACATGTCCCTTCACCAACCTCTTGCATCTTGTAGGAAAAGAAATCTGGTGAGTTCTCATAAATAATGGAAACAATTATACCATTGGAAATGTGACTATTATTTAGTAACATACCATTGAAATATGTGCCGATTGAACATGTGCACCATCATTACATGCCTCTTCCCCAACCTGTGATGTAGCTTTGCTTTGTCTCTTTTTCCTAGCCTTGTGCTTCTTATCCAACCAATTTCTTTTGCGTTTTGAAGTTATTGTTTGAACCTCCTTTTTCTTTAGGCGTGCAGTACTCAACAAGTCATTTTGATTTGGTGCGCTAGCATCTGTAGAGACTATACGTGCATCCCCAGAAGTGCTTGTGCATCCATTGATTATTTCTTCAACTTGCTTACCAAGGATGTCAAGCGTGTTGTCCACTAACGTGATTGCTTCAGGAAAGTTAGTCGCTCGATGTGCTAAATTGTGGAATTTGTGAGACACAAATCTGTAGCTAAGCATTGCAGCCATATTTGGATTTTCCATTACATTTCTTCCCATGTTATCTTTTATAGTTCCACTCCTTGCTTCCCTCGTCCATCGCTTTAGCACATATTGTGGTGGTAGTGACTTGATATTCATCAAATCAAGAACCTTAAGAGTATGGGCACACAATATCCAAATTCTATCAAATTGCCGGCAGCTGCACATAGCTGTTTCCTTCAAAGGGTCACCGGTAACTTTATACTCCTTGTAGGTGAAATCTCCTACTAGATATTCATTATTACCATCCAAAGCCTTTGTGCAAGCTGCCAAGGATCTTTCAAATTCACCTTGAAAAGCTTCAAATATAACATGTGTATATAGCTTGCTAGCTTGCACCAACATTGGTGGTGGTCTCTTCATACATAGTTTAGGCAACTTCTTCCTAGAATCAAATTCTGAGTCCAGCTCATTATTCCTTTTTCCTTGCACCACCCTTTCAAAATGCTTAAAGAACCGAATGATATCAAAATCAGATTTGAAATGGATTTTCAAGTCATTGTTCAAACTCTCACTCAATTGTGTACTTCTCATTCCTAATGTGAAGACATCCTTCATATAACATTCAGCCCATTTTTGTTTCACCTTGTATATACTATCCAACCAAGTTTGTTTGCTCACCTTTTGTCTCATGAGGTCAAATTTTTGTTCAAACTCGATCATGTCTTCGTACTCAAACATGCACGCGCTAAAATCTGATAGAATACTTGGCTCTTCATTCTTCTCTGTTTTCTTTCCTTCATTCTTCTTTTTTTTCTTCCCTTCATTCTTCTTTTGTTTCTTCCCTTCATTCTTATCTTCATTCTTCCCTTCATTCTGCTCTTCATTCTTCCCTGCAGTCTTCTCTTCATTGTTCTCTTCGTTCTTCTCCTCATGCAGATGTTTGATAGCATTTTGCATAATGTGAAAAGTGCATAATCCATGCCATGTTTCTGGAAACACCTCTCCAGCTGCATTTCCCATTGCAGTATCTTGATCCGTATAGAATGTTTTAGGATGTTGTCCGTTATGGGCTTTGAGAAAGGTTTTAAACAACCATTCGAAGGAATCAAACGTTTCATCATACATGAGAGCAGCACCAAAAACTACAGTTTCTCTAAAATGATTGAATCCGACAAAGACACCAAAGGCCTGCTCTCCTTGTTTGTTCCAAAAGTGGTGTCAAAACTAACAACATCACTAAAATGTGCGTAGTCCATGATCATTTTAGCATCAACCCAAAATATATTTGCTATTTGCTCTTCACAATCCATTTGCAAGGCATATTGGAATGATGGGTTTTCTGCAACTTTGTCATGAAAATACTTAAGCATGCTACCTGCTTCGCCATACGCCATCGCTCGTTGGCGCTTCGTCCGCAAATAATTCTTGCGATCACGAAGGGTGTAACTAAGATTGAGTGGTCCGCCAACTTGGCGACTAGCCAACTCCTGCGCAGCTTTTGGCCCAATTCCAGCAGCATCTGCTGTGTCGATTTCAAAGGATTGTACCTCTGAAATTTTCCTTTGTGACACCATTAAGTGTAAGGTCTCGGGCAGATGTAGTGTGTGATTGTGTTCCAAAGACAACTCAGACACTTTTAAATTTCCCTTCTTTCTATCCGTTTTTAGATTCATGAAGACTTGACATTCCATTCTAGTTTCAGCTCTAGGGCACTTTGTTAAATGATCCCTGTTGTCTTGCGATCAATGTCCCTCGTTTGCGCAAACAAATCTGCATGATGTAACCTTGCCATCGGTTGGCCTTCTGTTTGTGTACCTTTTTCTGACCTCAAAACATTTCTGTCCACTGTAGGTCAGCCAAAATGCCCAAGCCTCATCCGAGTTTCTAAATTCCATGCCAACAAGAGGTACCAAACCAGGAAGTATAGCTCTACAATTAAAAAAACAACATGAGCAAGGGACATATAAAGTGCAGAGCAAATATTAGAACCAATGTAAAAGAGAACAGAGAATGAATAGTTGTCATTGGGGACATGAAACAGTTTGTGTAAACTCTTGTTAAAAGTTCTGAGACTCAGGCCAAATAGAATAAGCAAGGGAGCAATAGTATTTGGACAATTTAAATTTATCTGATCTCTCCTTAGAAATAACATATTGGGTGTTGTATCACTTACGTATTGGAATCATGGCGTACTGTGCTTGCCTCTTCTTCCATCTCAATCTGATAATTGAACTAGGTAATTTTTTTCATGACGAAACGGAAAGCTTGATCCCGTTCACAGCAACCTAATAAGAAGATGGATCTATTTCAAAGCAATCTGATGATGGAAGTTTGATCAATATCGAAGCAATTTGATATGGGAGATTAATCAACAAGATAGATAAAGAAAGAATAATAAGACGTACTCACAGATTGAAGAGCAGAGCAGCTCGTCCTTCAGCGATCGATTCCTTAGTGGAACACGCCCTTTTTCCGTCAGTCTATTCACGGGATTGAAGAGCAGAGCAGCTCGTCCCTTCGGCGATCGTTTCCTCCGTGGAACGCACCCTTTTCCCGTCAGTTTGGTGCCGTTTCTTTGATCTCGCGCCCTTTTCCCTGGCCTGGCGCAGTTTTCCCTCTCCTGTTTCATTGGACTGGGCTGGATCATTCTCGTGGGCCGACCGTGATCTCTGTTTCCGTGGTTTCCACCTGCTCCCGTCGGATGGCTAGCGAACGGTGACACGCGAACGACGTCCCTCGGCAGTAGATCGAAGTACGTCAGAGGATCTCGTTCCGCAGCTCTCGGCCCCGATCCCATCTCTCCCCTCTCCCCTTTCTCAGAAAAAATCGCCGGCCCAGATCTTGACCCGCTGTTGCCGCTCCCCTCCTCGTCAGCCTCGTGGTCGCGGTGGCCGAAGTCCTGGCTGTGGACGCCGCCGCTCCCCTCCTCGTCAGCCATGTGGTCACGGTGGCCGTAGCCGCCGGCCCTGCACTCTCCTCTTCAGGATGCCCCTCGTGCCATCCTCGTGTTGTTGTCGTCGCGCCGCCTCTGTACACCGACAACCAACTGTTCAGTTCCATGGGCCCTGATTTTTTTTGAATTTCAGATTGTTGGGCATGAGAGACATCATCGGCCGGTTGATCCACCTCTCTAGCTCGTGTCCGTTGAGGTCGTTGACTCTTCCATTCCTGAATTGTTAAGCTTCGCTGCAGCAGACTCGCCTTGGAGTTTCAGTTTCGATCACATGCATGACCCTATATGTAAATTGCTTTTTTCCCATGGATGGTCTTCAGCCTGCAGATGGGCTTCTATTGTACTGACGACAATACTGTTGCGAACAGCGATCATCCTTGTCCCGCGACTGGTGAAACAGTTGAAGTCCACAGTGATGTATAGCATCATGAGCGTAATTATATGACTACTTTTTGTTACTGTTTCTACATACATGTTTTATTATATCACGGTTCTGCTCTTTGGGTGTGCACTTAATTTATGGGAGGAGCCCCAAATTTTTATTAAAGAACTTACCAATCTTGAACCTTCAGAATTGAGACTGGTGGAGTATCTGTCATTTTTAGGCAATTGGTAGTGAAGACAGCCTTGCGTATTTGACTCGTCAGACATATGTCATAAACTTAGAACAAAGTGTTGGCTGGATACGTTACGATGTAGTGTTGGTTGGATACGTGACGATGTAGTCCCATCACCATTGGTGAAGTGGATAAGCTTAGAACATACTATTACTTTTAGGCAATTTGTCACGAATCAGCTATAATGACTTAGGCCGGAGGTGGAGCGGATAGTTGACACCGTGCAGTTCAACGATCCCTCATATGTGAGCAAGCCGCCTTTGGAGCTGCACGAAGCAAGACCGGAAGCATGTCACGCTCAAGCTCAAGTCATCTCGATGGCTCGTCGACCTGATATGGATGATGCGCTCAAGTGATGCGTTGTGCGCTCAAGTGGTCGAAGCAGCAGCAGAAGAAAGGTCGTCCACAGTGTAGTCTTGCTGACTGTGGTATTATATACTTAGCTGAGCAAAGCAGATGAAGCAAAGAAAGAAATGGATGAGTAACAAATTATCAACTATGTAGTCTTAGTGTCAAGTGACAAGTGTGTACGAGTATTTCACTGACATGTTTTTCAGTAGTGTGAGTGAGATTTTTATTTTGACCATTAATTAGTGTGAATTATGATGATCACCATTGATCAATTAATGTAAGGGGTTTGTTTTATGTAAAAGCATTGTGTAACATCCTCGATGCGGCTATAGCTCCCATGTGTCGAGGCACGACTTAGAGGCATAACCGCATTGAAATCAATATCGCAAGTTAGGCAATCTTCACAACATCCCATGTAATATAGATAATAAAAGGGGAGATACATAGTTGGCTTACACTCGCCACGTCAATCAAAGTACATAAATATCATTACATCAATCAAGCACTCAGGGCCCGACTACGGCGCCAAAATGAATGATAACCCAACATGCGACACGGTCCCGATCACCCCCAACTGGGCACCACTACTGATTATCAGGAAAAGACACATAGTATCGGCGTGAGTCCTCGTCGAACTCCCGCTTGAGCTCAAGCGCGTCATCTGGACCGGAATCATCAGGCCCTGCATCTGGTTTGGAAGTAATCTGTGAGCCACAGGGACTCAGCAATCTCGCACCCTCGCGATCAAGACTATTTAAGCTCACAGGTAAGGCAAGGTAAGTATATGTGGAGCTGCAGCAAGCGACTAGCATATATGGTGGCTATCCTGTTCGCAAAAGAGAGCGAGAAGAGGAGGCAAAGCGCGAACGAGTAACTAGAGGACAACCTGCGGCAAGCATTACTCCAACACCGTGTTCACTTCCCGGACTCCGCCGAGAAGAGACCATCACGATAACTCACACTGTTGATTCATTTTAATTAAGTTAAGGTTCAAGTTAATCTACAACCGGACATTAACAAATTCCCATCTGCCCATAACCGCGGGCACGACTTTTGAAAGTTTAAATCCCTGCAGGGGAGTCCCAACTTAGCCCATGACAAGCTCTCACGGTCAACAAAGTGTTGAAAGCAATGTCACACTCCGAGGAAGCTACGAAGTTGCTTCATGTTCTGAGGTGGTTCCCAATTCAGAATTGCAGACACCTTCTCAGGATTCACCGCAATGCCCTTGGCAGAGATGATATGACCAAGATAAAGAACCTCATCGAGCCAAAATTCACACTTGGAGAACTTGGCGTAGAACTTGTGTTCCCTGAGCTTATCGAGCACCAAACGCAAGTGCTTGGCATGATCTTCCTTGTTCTTCGAAAAGACCAGAATGTCGTCGAGATAGACCAAAACGAAGTCATTGGTATAGGCGTTGAAGATGAAGTTCATCATGCGAGAGAACGTCGAAGGAGCGTTGACGAGGCCAAAAGACATGACAGTGTATTCATATGAACCAAAACTTGTCCTGAAAGCCTTCTTGGGAATATCTTGCTCGCGGATTCGAATTTGATGATAACCCATACGGAGATCAAGCTTGGAGAATACTTGGGCATCTTTGTGTTGTTCGAACAGCTCGTTGATATTGGGAAGTGGGTATTTGTTCTTGATGGTCTTCTTGTTCAATGGACGGTAATCAACACAAAGTCGGTCCGTTCCATCCTTCTTCTTCACAAAAAGAACACCACAACCCCACGGAGAAGAACTAGGTCGGATGAGGCCTATTCTCTCTTGAACATCGAGTTGCTTCTTCAGCTCCTTCAACTCTTCAGGTCCGAGCTTGTAAGGACGCTTGCACACAGGTTCCGTGCCAGGCTCAAGATCGATGACGAATTCAACTGGCCGGTGCGGAGGCATTCCTGGAAGCTCTTCTGGAAAGACGTCTTGATACTCGCAAACGACTGGAATTTGCGAGATGGCATCCAGTTCACCCTTGTCATTGAGAGAAAACAGACGGATAGTATTATCCCGAGCGGCAAATACAATTACATCCTCAGACGAATGAGTCAATTGAATCTGCCTGGCTGCACAATCAAGCTGAGCCTTGTGCTTAGAAAGCCAATCCATCCCGAGAATAAGATCAATATCCGAGTTACCAAGAACCATTGGAGAAGCCAGAAACTTGAAGTCACCCAACATGATAGAAATATCCGAGATCTCGTGGTTAGCAAGCAAACATCTACCCGGAGAGACAACTGCTAACGGTGTATGCATAATTTGGGAAATCAACTCATTCTTAGATGCAAAAGGTTTCGAGATGAAACAATACGATGCACCAGTGTCAAAAAGAACTTTTGCAGGAACATCGTTAACAAGAAGGTTACCCATGATGACATCTGACGAGTCCTCTGCCTGAGCTGCGTTCATCAAGTTGACCTTGGCATGCTTGGGGTTATGCTTGACCACAGTTGTACTTGCCGATCTCACAGGAGGAGGAGGAGGAAGACGCCTCTGATTGAAGCATTTGTTGGCATAGTGACCCTTCTGTTGGCACTTGTTGCACGTGACCTCTGAAAGAGGACGGTGATACGGAGCACTCGATCTTGGAGCTTGAGACGAAGTCTTGTTCTGAAAGCCAGGGTTGGGTGGGTGGGAAGATCCACTGCCACCTTTGCTCTTCTGCTGATACGGCTGACGAAACAGAGGAGGAGGAAGCCAATACTTCTTCTGCTTGGCCACTTGAGTAGAGGAAGAAGGAGTAACATCTCTGACTCGCTTCTTGGAAGCATCACACTTTAGTTGAGCGGCCTCTTGCTTCAATGCCATATTGTAGAACTCATCGTACCCCAAGGGCTCAAAGAGAACAAGAGCTAGTTGGATTTCTTCCCTGAGACCATCCCTGAACTGGTATATCATGCTCTTCTCATCAGGTACGTCCTGCTTAGCAAAGCGGGCGAGCTTCTGAAACAACTTGTTGTAGTCATAGACAGACAAAGAGCCTTGCTTCAGGTTGCGGAATTCCTCACGCTTTCTCTCAACCATGCTCTGAGGAATATGATGAGCTTTGAAGTCTTGACGGAATTCATCCCAGGTAATCACACGGCCTCCTCCGGAATCCTTGTACTGCTGGAACCATTCTGCAGCTTGGTCTTTGAGTTGGAAGGAAGCGAACTTGACGAAGTCCTCAGGCCTGACGTTACTGCACTCGAAATGCTTGCACAGATCCACGAGCCAATCGTCAGCATCAGTTGCCTCAACACAATTGCTGAAAGTCTTTGGCCCGTTAGCAAGGAACTGGTTGAGTGTAGCAAAGTGATTCTGATTGTTGCCTTGGTTGCCTTGGTTCACTTGATTGCGCTCTTGAAGAATTTGCATGATCAACTGCGTGTTTGCATTGGTTGCGGCCATCACAGCTTGCCATGCCTCCGGAGGAGGTGGAGGTGGTGGCGGATCCTAATTCTGATTCTGATTGGTGCTCTTAGCGGGAGCCATCCTCAAGAGGGTGACAACAGTAAGCACATTGATAGATAAAATGAAGCTGAATCAAACAGGTTGAAATTGCAACATAAAGTCTTCACATCTGAACATAAGAACGAATGCATTCCACTTGAAATGGTCACATATCCATAAATTGAGAAGCCACTTAGGATTTAGGTAGAGAAATAAATCAACAAGGTATGGATCAAGAACGAATACTCGGTAAGAAATCCCAATCTCAAACCAAATATCCGTGGAAGAAGAGCTAGAGCTACAAGAATTCCCACCTATGAAACTCCCGAACCTTTCCGGTTATCCAATCAGGTGTTGGGGATACAGGGGAAGCATAATATCTCACCCAAATCTAGCAAATCCTACATCTAGCTGTATCCATCCTTCAACACATAACCGAGAAAAACTTCGGAAACCATCTACCTCAACCTTCGAAAAGCATCCGTTATACAAGTTATGGCGATACTCCCGAACTCCCGCCCTAGTACTGGGTGGCGTCGAGGTTATCTCACCAACGAACTGCATAAAAGAGATTTTTGATGTCGGCGTACTAAACTCAGGTATTCCAGAACTGCAACGATAAAATTGTGACGACAATACCTCGGAGCTCAACTCCCCGGGACACTGCCACAACCCCTAAAGACAGGAGGCACCAAGAACAATGTTCTCGTCACAAAACCATCGGAACGATTCCAAGATACCCGCGTGATCCTAATTTTTTTTGTGTGAAATTTGAGAAGAGAAGAGTCAAAACTCTACGTCAGGATGCCTTACCAGAGCTATGAGGAGACTGGGGAGTAAAAAGAATTCCTAAACTCTCCGATATATAATTCCTAAATAACTCAAAACATTTTATCTAGACTCAACTCGGCCGCTAATAACGATTAAGCAATGGGGGCTCCTAAGGTCGGGGAAGGATCTGATTACCAACTTGTAACGCCCTCGATGCGGCTATAGCTCCCACGTGTCGAGGCACGGCTTAGAGGCATAACCGCATTGAAAGCAATGTCGCAAGTTAGGCAATCTTCACAACATCCCATGTAATATAGATAATAAAAGGGAGATACATAGTTGGCTTACACTCGCCACGTCAATCAAAGTACATAAATATCATTACAACAATCAAGCACTCAGGGCCCGACTACGGCGCCAAAATGAAAGATAACCCAACATGCGACACGGTCCCGATCACCCCCAACTGGGCACCACTACTGATCATCAGGGAAAGACACATAGTATCGGCGTGAGTCCTTGTCGAACTCCCACTTGAGCTCAAGCGCGTCATCTGGAACGGAATCATCAGGCCCTGCATCTGGTTTGGAAGTAATCTGTGAGCCACAGGGACTCAACAATCTCGCACCCTCGCGATCAAGACTATTTAAGCTCACAGGTAAGGCAAGGTAAGTATATGTGGAGCTGCAACAAGCGACTAGCATATATGGTGGCTATCCTGTTCGCAAAAGAGAGCGAGAAGAGGAGGCAAAGCGCGAACGAGTAACTAGAGGACAACCTGCGGCAAGCATTACTCCAACACCATGTTCACTTCCCGGACTCCGCCGAGAAGATACCATCACGATAACTCACACTGTTGATTCATTTTAATTAAGTTAAGGTTCAAGTTAATCTACAACCGAACATTAACAAATTCTCATCTGCCCATAACCGCGGGCACGACTTTCGAAAGTTCAAATCCCTGCAGGGGAGTGCCAACTTAGCCCATGACAAGCTCTCACGGTCAACGAAGGAATAGACCTCCTCCCGAGATATTCTGATCAGACTCGGTATCTCGGTTCAACAAGACACTTCGACAAGTTAAAACAAATCCAGCAACACCGCCCGAATGTGCCGACAAATCCCGATAGGAGCTGCACATATCTCGTTCTCAGGGCACACTCAGATTGTCCAAACTTCCGGTAGGCCAGCCCAAAGTTGCCCCTGGTGGCCACCGGCGGCTGACGAGGTGGACCAACACTCAGAGGAGCATTGGCCCCCGGGGGGGGGGGGGTTTAAAATAAGATGACCCTCGGGCTCCGGAAACCCAAGGGAAAAAGAGGCTAGGTGGCAAATGGTAAAACCAAGGTTGGGCATTGCTGGAAAAGCTTTATTCAAGGTGAACTATCAAGGGGTTCCCATTATCACCCAACCGCGTAAGGAACGCAAAATCCGGGAACATAACACCGATATGACGGAAACTAGGGCGGCAAGAGTGGAACAAAACACTAGGCGAGAGGCCGAGCCTTCCACCCTTTACCAAGTATATAGATGCATTAAGATAACAAGGCAATATAATGATATCCCAACAAGTAAATAAAGTTCCAACAAGGAACGGTCTCCAATCTTCACCTGCAACTAGCAACACTATCAGAGGGGCTGAGCAAAGCGGTAACATAGCCAATCAACGGTTTGCTAGGACATGGTGGGTTAGAGGTTTGACATGGCAATTTGGGGGGCATGATAAGCAAGTGGTAGGCATCGTAGCATAGGCATAGCAAAAGAGCGAGCATCCAGCATAGCAAAGATAGTAGTGATTTCGAGGGTATGATCATCTTGCCTGCAAAGTTGTCAGAGTTGACTGGATCCTCGAAAGCAAACTCAACAGGCTCCTCGTTAGCGAACCCGTCTCCCGGTTCTACCCAAACAAGACAAACAATCAACAAGGACACAATCAACCACGTGCAAGGCTCAAACAATATGATGCAAAGATGGTACGCTATGCGGGATGCAATATGTGATGCATATGCAAGATTTGACAAGGAATGAATGAACCTGGCCTCAACTTGGAAATCCAAGTGTGCCACTGGAAAGGTGAGATGAAATCGCTTGAAAACTATATAAAGAACGCCGGAATCGGAGTTACGGTTTGGAAATGGCAAGCAATTCAAATATGACCATGTTCTGCGATTAACATCAAGTAGCCAACTAAATGCAACAAGATGAACATGCTACAGCACCCAAACATGACAAAAAATTACATTTCATGGATCCATTCATGATGCTTAACAAAAGACTAGCACTGAGCTACGGCCAATTCATCCATTAACAGGTTCAAACAAGCATGGCAAAAATGCATTTGGTAAACAGATTTCAGACTTAGTGAAATTAACACTTGTCTGGAATTTCAGATCAGATAGCACACTTTGGAGCATGAAAACAATATGCTACAGGATCTGAACATGGCAAAGTAAAGCATGGCATGGAGCTACTCAAAGAGCTTAACAAAAGTCCCTTAGTGACCTTGAGCCAAAAGGGATCAAAAAATACATTTGCAAGCATGTGAACTTGGCAAAAACATAATCAGTTCTCAGACTTGGTGAAAACTGGAGCATGCTGAAACAGATATCAAGTAGGCATGTTTACGAGCTCGATGCACTCACTACAGAGCAACTCATGATAATCTAAGCATACACCCATCAAGAATACACAAAATACAAGCTAGACATGGCAAGAAAAATAACATAACATGCACGGATCAACTACAACATCCTCAGCAAAATTGCTAACAAGTAGACAATCTGCCCAGATTCACGAAATGACAAAAGTAGAGCTCTATTGTCTCAAGCTAGGGTGCTCCATAATTGCAAACAAAGACATGGATGGATAGAGCACTAGAAGATTAACAAAACATCCTTACTGATCATCCTCAAAAGAGGCACGGATCACTAGGAAATAACATGAACATATGGCATATTGAGATGAACAGTCCAAGGACTTAGTGGAAATGCTAAGTCCCTGAAATCAGCATTAACGAATGCACCACTTTGTAAGCTTGTGCTAGTCACCACATACATCACAAAAATACATGAGTTGCACCTCTGGATAGATGACAAAACATATAACAAAACACATGAAAAACTCAGGGGCATATCATGCATACATTAATCATGGCAAAAATGACAAATATCTAATTGGAGCAGCAGATCTGACAATAATCTCAAATAGCACTCTTCTAACAGCATTTCGGGCATCAAGATGAACTCAAATGAAAATGATGCAATGAGATGAAATGATGTACTCTCTAAGATGAACATTTTGATATGCTATATGTCCAAAACGGAGCTACGAATGCGGAGATACACCATGATGAAAATAGCTAAATAAACTGAAGACTTAAAAGAAAAACAAGGGGTCAACCCTAGGGTCTCCAGATCCAGATCGGATCTCGCCGGAGCACGGACTTCGGGGTTCGCCGGAGCGGCTTGGAGCTCGCCGGAGCTGTCGGGAAAGGCGCGGATGGAGGCGGCGGTGCGGTGCACGACTCCGGCAGGTGCCGCGGTGGCCGGTGAGCACCCGGCGGCGGCGGCGGGGCCGGAGCAACGGCGAAGCGGCGCGGTGACCAGTGCGCCGGCGACGAGACGGCTTGCGGCGAAGCGAGGCTGGAGCGGGCGGCTCCCTCGCGCGGATGGCGCGGCCTCGCTGGGCGGAGGCGCGGGCGGTTCGGGCCGCGCGGGCCGGATCTGGGCCGCGCGGGCCCGCGGCGGCGGAGGAGAGAGGAGGGCGCGGCGCTGACAGGTGGCGATGCGGGAGAGGTCGAGCGGGGCGGCGAAGCTGACTTGGCGCGCTGCTATTGGGCAGAGTGAGGTGGCGGCGGCGCGGCGGACATGTCCGGCATGGTGAGGATTTTTGTCTGGTGGCGCGAGGTAGGGGAAGGCTAGGGTTAGACCGCAAATTTCGGAGGGGATCACTTATTTATAGGTAGAGGGAGCTAGGAGAGTCCAAATGAGGTGCGGTTTTCGGCCACGCGATCGTGATCGAACTGCCGAGATGATGGAGGAGGTTTAGGTGGATCTTGGGCCAAAATGGAAGGGTGTTGGGCTGCAACACACACGAGGCCTTTTCGGTCCCTCGGTTAACCGTTGGAGTATCAAACGAAGTCCAAATGGTACGAAACTTGACAGGCGGTCTACCGGTAGTAAACCAAGGCCGCTTGGCAAGTCTCGGTCCAATCCGGAAATGTTTAATCCCCACACACGAAACAAAGGTAGAAATGACCACCGGAGGAGAACGAAGCGCCGAAATGCAAAACGGACAACGGGGAAAATGCTCGAATGCATGAGATGAACACGTATGCAAATGCAATGCACATGATGACATGATATGAGATGCAAGACACGATAACAACACATGGAGACAAAAACCCGAACCCGAGGAAATAAAATAACTTAACGCCGGAAACAGCAAGAGTTGGAGTACATATTGGGAAAATCATATCCGGGGTGTTACAACACTCCACCACTACGAAAGGATCTCGTCCCGAGATCTAGGACTGAAAGAACACCGGGTATTCAGAACGGAGGTGATCCTCGTGTTCCCAAGTAGCTTCACGGTTGGAATGGTGTGACCACTTGACTTTGAGGAATTTGATTGACTTGTTGCGAGTCTTGCGTTCAGTCTCTTCAAGAATAGCAACGGGGTGTTCACGATAGGAGAGATCTTCTTGGAGCTCAATGTCCTCGAAGTTGACGGTGCGATCAGGAGTCTTGAAGCACTTTCGGAGCTGAGAGACATGGAACACGTCATGCACATTTGCAAAGTTTGAAGGAAGCTCGAGTTGATAGGCGAGATCGCCTCTCTTGCTGACGATCTTGAAAGGTCCCACGTATCTAGGGGCAAGCTTCCCTTTGATACCGAAGCGACGAGTACCTTTCATTGGAGAGACGCAGAGGTAAACATGATCTCCGATCTCGAAAGCGAAATCACGGTGCTTACTATCATAGTAGCTCTTCTGGCGGGATTGGGCTGCTTTGAGGTTATCTCGAATGACTTTGCACATTTCCTCTTCCTTTGTGATTAAGTCATTTCCCAAAAGCTAACGTTCACCAGTTTCAGACCAGTTGAGAGGGGTACGACACTTCCTGCCATACAGAATTTCAAAAGGGGCCTTGCCCGAACTTGCTTGAAAACTGTTGTTGTAGGAGAATTTAGCATAAGGAAGACAATCCTCCCACTTCATGCCGAAGGAGATCACACAAGCCCTGAGCATATCTTCAAGAATCTGGTTGACACGCTCGACTTGACTGCTAGTTTGAGGATGGAAAGCTGTGCTGAAGCGGATGTTGGTGCCCATGGCCTTCTAGAAAGATTCCCAAAACTTGGAGGTAAAGATGTTGCCGCGATCTGAAGAGATCACTTGAGGAATACCGTGCAGAGAGACAATTCGAGAGGTATAGAGTTCCGCCAGTTGAGCTGTAGTGATTGACTCTTTGATAGGAAGAAAATGAGCCACTTTAGTGAGTTTGTCGATGACAACGAATATAGCATCATTGCCACGTTTGGACTTTGGAAACCCAGTCATGAAGTCCATCTCAATGTGGTCAAACTTCCATTCTGGAATGGCAAGAGGTTGGAGGAGACCCACTGGCCTTTGGTGTTCTGCCTTCACTCTTCTGCAGACATCATACTCATTCATGAACTGAGCGATCTCGCGCTTCATTCGAGTCCACCAATAAGCCTGCTTGAGGTCCTGATACATCTTCGTGCTCCCAGGATGGATGGAGAGGAGATAATTGTGAGCCTCGTTCATGATCACTTTACGAAGGTCACCTTTGGGCAAGACAATACGATCCTCGAAGAAGAGAGTATCCTTGTCATCAAGGCGGTAGCACTTGTACTTGGGTTGACTCTTGGCAATCCCAATCTTCACCTTTTTCACCATACCATCAAGAAGCTGAGCTTGGCGAATTTGGTCTTCCAAGGTAGGAGAGACTTGAAGGTTGGCGAGGAAACCTTGAGGAACAACTTGCAGATTAAGTTTGCGGAAAGCTTCACAAAGCTCGGGTTGATAAGGCTTGAGAATCAGACTGTTGCAATAAGCCTTCCTGCTCAATGCGTCAGCAATCACATTGGCCTTGCCTGGAGTATACTCGATACTCGAATTATACTCTTGAATCATTTCGACCCATCGAGTCTGCCTGAGGTTGAGATTAGGCTGCGTGAAGATGTACTTGAGACTCTTGTGATCAGTGAAAATGTCCACTTTTCTTCCCAATAAGAGATGTCTCCAAGTCAAAAGAGCATGCACAACTGCCGCCAACTCAAGGTCATGAGTGGGGTAGTTTTTCTCGTTGGGCTTCAACTGGCGAGAGGTATAAGCCACAACTTTCTTCTCTTGCATCAACACTACATCGAGACCTTGGAGAGAGGCATCGCAAAAGATCTCGTATGGTTTGGATTCATCAGGCAGAGTCAGAACTGGAGCAGTGACCAATTTCTCTTTCAAAGTGTTGAAAGCAATGTCACACTCCGAAGACCAAACGTACTTGACGTGCTTCTAGAGAAGATTTGAGAGAGGCTTCGCGATCTTAGAAAAGTTTTCAACGAATCTTCGACAGTAACTTGTGAGACCGAGGAAGCTACGGAGTTGCTTCATGTTCTAAGGTGGTTCCCAATTCACAATTGCAGACACCTTCTCAGGATTCACCGCAATGCCCTTGGCAGAGATGATATGACCAAGATAAAGAACCTCATCGAGCCAAAATTCGCACTTGGAGAACTTGGCGTAGAACTTGTGTTCCCTGAGCTTATCGAGCACCAAACGCAAGTGCTTGGCATGATCTTCCTTGTTCTTCGAAAAGACCAGAATGTCGTCGAGATAGACCAAAACGAAGTCATTGGTGTAGGCATTGAAGATGAAGTTCATCATGCGAGAGAACGTCGAAGGAGCATTGACGAGGCCAAAAGACATGACAGTGTATTCATATGAACCAAAACTTGTCCTGAAAGCCGTCTTGGGAATATCTTGCTCGCGGATTCGAATCTGATGATAACCCATACGGAGATCAAGCTTGGAGAATACTTGGGCACCTTTGAGTTGTTCGAACAGATCATTGATATTGGGAAGTGGGTATTTGTTCTTGATGGTCTTCTTGTTCAATGGACGGTAATCAACACAAAGTCGGTCCGTTCCATCCTTCTTCTTCACAAAAAGAACACCACAACCCCACGGAGAAGAACTAGGTCGGATGAGGCCCATTCTCTCTTGAACATCGAGTTTCTTCTTCAGCTCCTTCAACTCTTCAGGTCCGAGCTTGTAAGGACGCTTGCACACAGGTTCCGTGCCAGACTCAAGATCGATGACGAATTCAACTGGCCGGTGCGGAGGCATTCCTGGAAGCTCTTCTGGAAAGACGTCTTGATACTCGCAAACGACTGGAATTTGCGAGATGGCATCCAGTTCACCCTTGTCATTGAGAGAAAACAGACGGATAGTATTATCCCGAGCGGCAAATACAATTACATCCTCAGACGAATGAGTCAATTGAATCTGCCTGGCTGCACAATCAAGCTGAGCCTTGTGCTTAGAAAGCCAATCCATCCCGAGAATAAGATCAATATCCGAGTTACCAAGAACCATTGGAGAAGCCAGAAACTTGAAGTCACCCAACATGATAGAAATATCCGAGATCTCGTGGTTAGCGAGCAAACATCTACCCGGAGAGACAACTGCTAATGGTGTATGCATAACTTGGGAAATCAACTCATGCTTAGATGCAAAAGGTTTCGAGATGAAACAATGCGATGCACCAGTGTCAAAAAGAACTTTTGCATGAACATCGTTAACAGGAAGGTTACCCACGATGACATCTGACAAGTCCTCTGCCTGAGCTGCGTTCATCAAGTTGACCTTGGCGTGCTTGGGGTTATGCTTGACCACAGTTGTACTTGCCGATCTCACAGGAGGAGGAGGAGGAAGACGCCTCTGATTGAAGCATTTGTTGGCATAGTGACCCTTCTGTTGGCACTTGTTGCACGTGACCTCTGAAAGAGGACGATGATACGGAGCACTCGATCTTGGAGCTTGAGACAAAGTCTTGTTCTGAAAGCCAGGGTTGGGTGGGTGGGAAGATCCACTACCACCTTTGCTCTTCTGCTGATACGGCTGATGAAACAGAGGAGGAGGAAGCCAATACTTCTGCTGCTTGGCCACTTGAGTAGAGGAAGAAGGAGTAACATCTCTGACTCGCTTCTTGGAAGCATCACACTTCAGTTGAGCGGCCTCTTGCTTCAATGCCATATTGTAGAACTCATCGTACCTCAAGGGCTCAAAGAGAACAAGAGCTAGCTGGATTTCTTCCCTGAGACCATCCCTGAACTGGTATATCATGCTCTTCTCATCAGGTACGTCCTGCTTAGCAAAGCGGGCGAGCTTCTGAAACAACTTGTTGTAGTCATAGACAGACAAAGAGCCTTGCTTCAGGTTGCGGAATTCCTCACGCTTTCTCTCAACCATGCTCTGAGGAATATGATGAGCTTTGAAGTCTTGACGGAATTCATCCCAGGTAATCACACGGCCTCCTCTGGAATCCTTGTACTGCTGGAACCATTCTGCAGCTTGGTCTTTGAGTTGGAAGGAAGCGAACTTGACGAAGTCCTCAGGCCTGACGTTACTGCACTCGAAATGCTTGCACAGATCCACGAGCCAATCGTCAGCATCAGTTGCCTCAACACAATTGCTGAAAGTCTTTGGCCCGTTAGCAAGGAACTGGTTGAGTGTAGCAAAGTGATTCTGATTGTTGCCTTGGTTTCCTTGGTTCACTTGATTGCGCTCTTGAAGAATTTGCATGATCAACTGCGTGTTTGCATTGGTTGCGGCCATCACAGCTTGCCATGCCTCCGGAGGAGGTGGAGGTGGTGGCGGATCCTGATTCTGATTCTGATTGGTGCTCTTAGCGGGAGCCATCCTCAAGAGGGTGACAACAGTAAGCACATTGACAGATAAAATGAAGATGAATCAAACGGGTTGAAATTGCAACATAAAGTCTTCACATCTGAACATAAGAACGAATGCATTCCACTTGAAATGGTCACATATCCATAAATTGAGAAGCCACTTAGGATTTAGGTAGAGAAATAAATCAACAAGGTATGGATCAAGAACGAATACTCGGTAAGAAATCCCAATCTCAAACCAAATATCCGTGCAAGAAGAGCTAGAGCTACAAGAATTCCCACCTATGAAACTCCTGAACCTTTCCGGTTTTCCAATCAGGTGTTGGGGATACAGGGGAAGCATAATATCTCACCCAAATCTAGCAAATCCTACATCCAGCTGTATCCATCCTTCAACACATAACCGAGAAAAACTTCGGAAACCATCTACCTCAACCTTCGAAAAGCATCCGTTATACAAGTTATGGCGATACTCCCGAACTCCCGCCCCAGTACTGGGTGGCGTCGAGGTTATCTCACCAATGAACTGCATAAAAGAGATTTTCGATGTCGGCATACTAAACTCAGGTATTCCAGAACTGCAACGATAAAATTTTGACGACAATACCTCGGAGCTCAACTCCCCGGGACACTGCCACAACCCCTAAAGACAGGAGGCACCAAGAACAATGTTCTCGTCACAAAACCATCGGAACGATTCCAAGATACTCGCATGATCCTAAATTTTTTTGTGTGAAATTTGAGAAGAGAAGAGTCAAAACTCTACGTCAGGATGCCTTACCAGAGCGATGAGGAGACTGGGGAGTAAAAAGAATTCCTAAACTCTCCGATATATAATTCCTAAATGACTCAAAACATTTTATCTGGACTCAACTCGGCCGCTAATAACGATCAAGCAATGGGGGCTCCTAAGGTCGGGGAAGGCTCTGATTACCAACTTGTAACGCCCTCGATGCGGCTATAGCTCCCACGTGTCGATGCATGACTTAGAGGCATAACCGCATTGAAAGCAATGTCGCAAGTTAGGCAATCTTCACAACATCCCATGTAATATAGATAATAAAAGGGGAGATACATAGTTGGCTTACACTCGCCACGTCAATCAAAGTACATAAATAGCATTACAACAATCAAGCACTCAGGGCCTGACTACGGCGCCAAAATGAAAGATAACCCAACATGCGACACGGTCCCGATCACCCCCAACTGGGCACCACTACTGATCATCAGGGAAAGACACATAGTATCGGCATGAGTCCTTGTCGAACTCCCACTTGAGCTCAAGCGCGTCATCTGGAACGGAATCATCAGGCCCTGCATCTAGTTTGGAAGTAATCTGTGAGCCACAGGGACTCAGCAATCTCGCACCCTCGCGATCAAGACTATTTAAGCTCACAGGTAAGGCAAGGTAAGTATATGTGGAGCTGCAACAAGCGACTAGCATATATGGTGGCTATCCTGTTCGCAAAAGAGAGCGAGAAGAGGAGGCAAAGCGGGAACGAGTAACTAGAGGACAACCTGCGGCAAGCATTACTCCAACACCATGTTCACTTCCCGGACTCCGCCGAGAAGATACCATCACGATAACTCACACTGTTGATTCATTTTAATTAAGTTAAGGTTCAAGTTAATCTACAACCGGACATTAACAAATTCCCATCTGCCCATAACCGCGGGCACGGCTTTCGAAAGTTCAAATCCCTGCAGGGGGGTCCCAACTTAGCCCATGACAAGCTCTCACGGTCAACGAAGGAATAGACCTCCTCCCGAGATATTCCGATCAGACTCGGTATCCCGGTTCTACAAGACACTTCGACAAGTTAAAACAAATCCAGCAACACCGCCCGAATGTGCCAACAAATCCCGATAGGAGCTGCACATATCTCGTTCTCAGGGCACACTCAGATTGTCCAAACTTCCGGTAGGCCAGCCCAGAGTTTCCCCTGGTGGACACCGGCGACTGACGAGGTGGACCAACACTTAGAGGAGCACTGGCCCGGGGGGGGGGGGGTTTAAAATAAGATGACCCTCGGGCTCCGGAAACCCAAGGGAAAAAGAGGCTAGGTGGCAAATGGTAAAACCAAGGTTGGGCATTGCTGGAAAAGCTTTATTCAAGGTGAACTATCAAGGGGTTCCCATTATCACCCAACCGCGTAAGGAACGCAAAATCTGGGAACATAACACCGATATGACGGAAACTAGGGCGGCAAGAGTGAAACAAAACACTAGGCGAGAGGCCGAGCCTTCCACCCTTTACCAAGTATATAGATGCATTAAGATAACAAGGCAATATAATGATATCCCAACAAGTAAATAAAGTTCCAACAAGGAACGGTCTCCGATCTTCACCTGCAACTAGCAACGCTATCAGAGGGGCTGAGCAAAGCGGTAACATAGCCAATCAACGGTTTGCTAGGACATGGTGGGTTAGAGGTTTGACATGGCAATTTGGAGGGCATGATAAGCAAGTGGTAGGCATCGTAGCATAGGCATAGCAAAAGAGCGAGCATCTAGCATAGCAAAGATAGTAGTGATTTTGAGGGTATGATCATCTTGCCTGCAAAGTTGTCAGAGTTGACTGGATCCTCGAGAGCAAACTCAACGGGCTCCTCGTTAGCGAACTCGTCTCCCGGCTCTACCCAAACAAGACAAACAATCAACAAGGACACAATCAACCACGTGCAAGGCTCAAACAATATGATGCAAAAATGGTATGCTATGCGGGATGCAATATGTGATGCATATGCAAGATTTGACAAGGAATGAATGAACCTGGCCTCAACTTGGAAATCCAAGTGTGCCACTGGAAAGGTGAGATGAAATCGCTTGAAAACGATATACAGAACGCCGGAATCGGAGTTACGGTTTGGAAATGGCAAGCAATTCAAATATGACCACGTTCTGCGATTAACATCAAGTAGCCAACTAAATGCAACAAGATGAACATGCTACAACACCCAAACATGACAAAACATTACATTTCATGGATCCATTCATGATGCTTAACAAAAGACTAGCACTGAGCTACGGCCAATTCATCCATTAACAGGTTCAAACAAGCATGGCAAAAATGCATTTGGTAAACAAATTTCAGACTTAGTGAAATTAACACTTGTCTGGAATTTCAGATCAGATAGCACACTTTGGAGCATGAAAACAATATGCTACAGGATCTGAACATGGCAAAGTAAAGCATGGCATGGAGCTACTCAAAGAGCTTAACAAAAGTCCCTTAGTGACCTTGAGCCAAAAGGGATCAGAAAATACATTTGCAAGCATGTGAACATGGCAAAAACATAATCAGTTCTCAGACTTGGTGAAAACTGGAGCATGCTGAAACAGATATCAAGTAGGCATGTTTACGAGCTCGATGCACTCACTACAGAGCAAGTCATGATAATCTAAGGATACACCCATCAAGAATACACAAAATACAAGCTAGACATGGCAAGAAAAATAACATAACATGCACGGATCAACTACAACATCCTCAGCAAAATTGCTAACAAGTAGACAATCTGCCCAGATTCACGAAATGACAAAAGTAGAGCTCTATTGTCTCAAGCTAGGGTGCTCCATAATTGCAAACAAAGACATGGATGGATAGAGCACTACAAGATTAACAAAACATCCTTACTGATCATCCTCAAAAGAGGCACGGATCACTAGGAAATAACATGAACATATGGCATATTGAGATGAACAGTCCAAGGACTTAGTGGAAATGCTAAGTCCTTGAAATCAGCATTAACGAATGCACCACTTTGCAAGCTTGTGCTAGTCACCACACACATCACAAAAATACATGGGTTGCACCTCTGGATAGATGACAAAACATATAACAAAACTCATGAAGAACTCAGGGGCATATCATGCACACATTAATCATGGCAAAAATGACAAATATCTAATTGGAGCAGCAGATCTGACAATAATCTCAAATAGCACTATTCTAACAGCATTTCGGGCATCAAGATGAACTCAAATGAAAATGATGCTATGATATGAAATGATGTACTCTCTGAGATGATCATTTTGATATGCTATATGTCCAAAACGGAGCTACGAATGCGGAGATACACCATGATGAAAATAGCTAAATAAACTGAAGACTTAGAAGAAAAACAAGGGGTCAACCCTAGGGTTTCCAGATCTAGATCGGATCTCGCCGGAGCACGGACTTCGGGGTTCGCCGGAGCGGCTTGGAGCTCGCCGGAGCTGTCGGGGAGGGCGCGGATGGAGGCGGCGGTGCGGTGCACGACTCCGGAAGGTGCCGCGGTGGCCGGCGAGCACCCGGCGGCGGCGG